>NW_014013470.1:13014-17894 GCF_000611645.1 Monoraphidium neglectum
CCGCCGCAGCGGGCGGGGCCGGGGGTGGCCGCAGGGGCGGTGGCGGAGGCGGCGGGCGGGTCGCGGCCGCGGCCGCGGCGCGGTTTTCGTCCCTGCTCGCGTTCCTCGAGCACACCTCTACTGCCTGCGGGGCGCGGCTGCTGCGCACCAACATCTTACAGGTGCGATAGGCCACCGCCCCTGCTCACGTCCTCCCCCTCCCTTCGCCGTTGCTTCTGTCCCGCCGCGGTCCGCCCCCCCCTCCGCCTTCGCACAGTCCCCTGAACACCGCCGCCCACGGCTGCAACCTCTGCCGCCCCTCTGCCGCCTGCAGCCCCTTACAGATGTGGCCACGCTCGAGCTGAGGCTCGACGCACTCACTGAGCTGCTGGAGTCGCCCCACCTCGCGCTTGAGGCGGCCGCGCTGCTGGAGCAGCTGCCACCCCAGCTTGATAAGGCGAGGGCAGGGCGCGAGGAAGGCTCTGGGAACGCAGACGACGCGATTCGGGCTTCCTGGGGCTGATGGCAGTGATGCTAAGGCGCACGCAATTTCATCCGCTGATGACCCTGGGAGATGCGCGGAAGAGGGCCGCACGGTCTGAGTGACAGCAGTCAAGCCGGTGTGTTGATGGCGTCTCACCGCCCCTGTGCGTCCCGGTGCGCTCCCGCCTCCCCTGCGACGCCTACTCCTGCCTCCCCTGAAAACACACCTGCGCATGTGGTACCCAGATGTGCTCCAACCTGGCGATAACGCGACAGCGACCGGCCGGCGCTCCCGCGGCGACCAAGGACCCAACGCTCAAGGTCAGGCTTTCAGGGCAGACCATGACGCATGCATGCACACGGTGGCAGAGCATTGCACCTACATTCAAATTCGGTTGCAAGGGCTCGTGCATGCATCACACATGCATGCAGGCAGGCATGCATGCATTCGCCAGCACCCAACCCCAGGTGCATGCCCCCGCTCACCCATCCCCATGCTGCTGCTCCCGCCCCATGGGGATGATGGGACCGCAGATCGCGTCTCAGGTTGAGGCAGTTATATTGCTGCGCTGCCTGCTGCGCGCGCTGCCGGCGCTGTCAGAGTCGATGGCGTGGGTGGCGACGCCGCTGCTGGGCGCGGTGCGTGTTTCGAGCGTCACGCCCCTGTGGCACGCATAAATGTGCAAGTACCTCCTGGACCGGCTCCTTTTGTTGAGTGCAGTATATTGCTGCGCAGCAAGCGGGGCAAATTCAGATGCCCATTTTGCATCAAAGCTCAGGCTGCACACCAAGCTGCCCAGCAGTGCAGTTTTCAGCACCGAGGTGTATGTGAGGCGGCCGCCACCCCGGACGTGCACACTGGGTGCTCCCCTTCAAGATAAGACCCTCTCCCTCTCCTACCCCAGGTGCGCTCCAACCTAGTGCGGCCTGAGCTACAGGATCTGCTGGCAGATGTGGAAGCGGCCCTGGAAGAGGAGGCGCAGGTAGGCAAGGCGCAGGATGACGGACACAAATGCACGCATGGGTGGTGCACCCTCGCATGAGGGGAGGCATGCAAGGCATGCATGCATGCATGCATTGGTTGGTCTGCAGGAGGGGCCCACATGCCTGGGGAGGGGGGGCGCGTGCATGCGTTGAGCAGTCAAGTGCTGTTGTGTTGTCCAGCTCCAGACGACCGTCCCCAACTGCGTAGATCGGCCCATGATCACAAAGTGATCATGGGTCCGGCCGCGCACGGTACCCTGCATGGATGGCATTGGGGCATAAGGGTAGTGACTCGTCATCATTCACCTGTTGGCCCCGATGCCCGATGCCGCCACCAACACAGGCCAGCAAGGGGGCGTTCGCTGGGCGCATGCACCAGGTGTGGGCGGTGCGGTCAAACGTGGACCCCTTTTTGGACATGGCGCGCACCACCTTTAACAGGCTCACGGGTGGGTGTGGCGGTCGGGTGGCAGGTGGGCAGATGTGCATGTGGCTACATGCGGGCGCAAGACTGCCGGATACAGGAGAGGAGGGGGCCGGTGATGCGCACTGGTGCGAGCTGCTGCACGACCAGTGGCACCAGCCCGCGCGACCCCCGGGCGCCCCACACCCAGCGCCGGCACTCCATGCCTGTGATCACAGCACATGCCCAATATCAGGCATGTGGGTGTCCTTCCCCTTGAATGTGCATGCCTATTCCTCCGTACCACAATCCCTGCTGGCTTGGCCGTATCCCAGAGGCCATCCGGTCGCTGGCGGAGAAGCAAAGGGCCGAGCCCGCGCTGGCGGGCCTGAAGGTGCGGGGTAAGGCCGTGAGGCCCGCGGAGCAGTCTGCTACAGTACTGCCTGCAGTAAGGGGTTGACCAGGCGCCAGCGAATGACACGCGCGCTGACTCTAACCCACGAGCCCTTACTCCGCCTGACCTCAAAGGTGCGTGTTCATGCTGTCTTTTCGTTGGGGCAACCCTTCCCTTGCCGCGCACCGCGCGGTTTGCCCTCGCACCACCCCATCGCCTGCTGATCCACGCTCTGCAGGCCAAATACACCCACGCCAAGGGGTGGCACTTCGTGCTGCCGCAGCCCAAGCCCGCCACCGGGCCCGCCGCAGTGGCAGCAACGCAGCCCCAGCTGCCACGGTGGGCGCGGATGTCTATCGGCGGCGCTGCCTGGCTGACTCACCCCATTGTCGTCACATCCTGCCTCTCAGCAACCTTGCCAGCACGCCAGTATTGCGCCATCCCAGCATCCAAACAATGAGTGGCTGGCCACGAGGATGACCCGTTTCTGAACCGTTCGTACCCCCCATGCAGCGGCTTCTTGGTGCTGGAGCAGCGCGGCCGCGGGCAGGTCCTGGCCACCACACACGAGCTCAACGCGCTCAACGCGCGGCTCAGGGACGCGGCGGCGGACGCCATCATGCTGACTCAGCAGGCGAGCGGACGGAAACCCTATTGCTCTCAGACGCAGGCTTTGAAAGTCGGTGCCGGTGGCCGAGTGTGGCCGCAACTTGGCGTCTCTGCTGCTGAGGTTGCCGCCCCTGTGCATACAGTGGCGGGGTTCTTTTTTCGGTTTGACCGCTGATTAATTAAGGAAGCAGCTGCGCCCAGCAGACGGTGCCGTGCGCGCCCCCGGCGGCACATCTCGCAGGTGCTGGACGGCTTGGTTTCAAAGGCGCTGGCGCAGATGCCGCTGCTGCTGCAGGCGCGCCCGGGGGCCCAAAGCTTGCACGGCCACGGCGTCATGGTGGAGGGGCCGGGGCAGGGGCCTTGTGGATGCTGGGGGCTTTGCATTGGCACATCGGCCGCTATTCCCACCGCATCACGCTCGGTTGCCCTGGGCTCCGGCCGACTCGCTGAGCACGCTGCTTTCTGGAACACTTTCTGCCCCTCCAGTGCAAACGCCCGCCTACCCTGGACCCCCCTCCAAAACACCCAGATCATCGACAGCGTGGCCCTTCTGGACATGCTGGTGTCGTTCTTCCAGGCCGTCACGGGTGAGTCAGGGTTATACCTTTTGATGCGACTCAGCAGACGCCGCGCTTGGATTCCACGTCATCTCCAGCCAGGGGCGTACGCACACAATAACATCGCCCGCCTGCCCATCAACTAAACTGGCCCAGGGTTGGTTGCAAAGTGGCTTCCTGCGGCCGCTGACAACCCGCTTGTTATTCGCGCATCGCACAGCAACGCAGCAGCACGCCGCCATCCAAGATTAGCGCCAGCGTCAACTAACCATGAGCTACTCGCGGTTCCCCCCAGGCTCGCCTCACGAGTATGTGCGGCCCCGCATCACCCCCAGCGGGCCCCTCGCCGTCACCGCCGGCCGCCACCCGCTGCTGGAAGCCCTGCTGCACAACCGCCACGGCCCCGCAGCCGCAGCCGCCGCCGCCGCGGGCCTCGACGCCCCGCCCGCCAGGCCGGGCCGCCGGCAGGGACCGGGCGCGGCCGGGGGCGGCAGCGGCGCAGCGGCCGTGTTTGTGGCGCCCGTGGCTTACGCGGCGAACGACACGTATGCGTCGGAGGCGGCCACACTGCACTTGATCACGGGGCCAAACATGGCCGGGAAAAGCACCTACCTGAAGCAGGCGCGCCGCGTTTTCAAACAGCCAAGCCGCAGCCGGGGATTGAAGTCTTCTTGCCAGCTGCTTTAGCAGCATGTGCTCTTGCTAGATGGGCTGGAGCACGCACGTGCGGACGCGCACGCACACGTGTGTGCACACAAACACACACGTACGCACAAATGCACGCACGAGCACGCACACGTGCACGTGCACACACACATACATACACACACACACACACACACACACTCACACACTCACACACGCGCGCACACACACACACCTCACTGCGTCAGGTCGCGATGCTGGTGATCATGGCCCAGATGGGCTGCTACGTTCCCGCCAGCTTCATGTCCCTCACGTGAGCCGCGAAGCGCGTCCCCTAAGGCCTGGTCCAGCCTGTTGATTGCCTGTTCGGCCTTAGCAGCAGACAATGCTAATCATCACCCGACCTAGGGTACTGATATAGCAAACTGTTATCCTGTTTGCCGCCATCGTCCCCGCGTTCCAGACCGTTTGACCGCATCTTCACGCGCATCGGCACCGCCGACAACATCGAGTCCAACGCCAGCAGCTTCATGGTCGAGATGGCAGGTGGGGCTGCACGTCAGACACGTGGCTGGGCTCGCATACCTCTGTGGGTGGGGTGGTGGCTCGCTGGATGTTGGTTCCTTGGGGGTAAAAGGGGCACTGCATTACCATTCCGCTAGCGACAACGGGTGACTTTGAGCATGGAACTGCTGAGCAGCCTTCTGTGCCAAGAGGCAGCACGCTGTCGCCTCTGGAGCCGCACGGCAGGCCGCATGAGGCTGCATCATGTTCTCCCCACCCCTGAGCACCTAATGAGCGGCCGCCTGTTCCCCGCCCCCTTCCC
>NW_014013470.1:18016-34230 GCF_000611645.1 Monoraphidium neglectum
CCCCGCCCCCTTCCCGGACCCCGTGCCCCCCCCCAGAGACGGCCGCCATCGTGTCTCAGGCCACCGACCGCTCGCTGGTGCTCATAGACGAGCTGGGCAGGGCAACATCCACTGCCGACGGCGTCGGCCTCGCCTGGGCGGTGCGCACCGCGAAAAGGCGCGCAGCTGCCGGCCAGCCGCCGGCGCTCGGGCCCCATCTGCTCTGCTCTGCCTTCGAGTAGCGCCCTGTTTTGCGCCACGCACGGCTTGCAAAGACGCTTTCTTGTCCCCAGCTGCCTGGCCGCGCTGCTTCTGCACACGCAGCAGCGCGGACGGGCCAACACCCCGCTCGAACGGCCTGACCCCCCAACCGCCCCAACTGCCCCAACCGCCCACACTGCTGCAACCGACCCAACCGCCCGCTGATGGCCCGTCCAGGTGTGCGAGTATCTGCTGACCCTGGGCTGCCCCACGCTGCTGGCGACGCACTTCAGGCAGCTGGAGGAGCTCGCATCGCTGTACCCCAGCTGCAGGCTCTGGCGCATGCAGGCACGCCGCGGGGCTCGGCGAGCGAGCGGGTCCAAAAGCCCGCAGCGCCCCGCCGCAGTGTTTCGGGCGGGGCGGTGGGGGGTGGGCTGTAAAATCTTGTCTGGTGATGCAAGGTTGCTTGCACTCAGACTCGTCGGGGATCGTGGGAGCAGCCGTCATGTGCTTTTGAGCCCTCGGGGCTGCCGCCCGCCTGCTCAGCTGCCCCCGCAGCACTCCAGATCCCCCGTGGTGCAGGGCGCACGCCGCCCTACCCGTCCCCCACCCAAACTGCCACGCAGGTAGACGTTGCGGGGGACAGCCTGCACTACCGCTGGAGTATGGTTTCCGCCGACGACGCCGGCGGCGGCGGCGGCAGTGATAGCGACGCCGCGACGCACTACGGCATCGCGCTCGCGCGCGCGTTGGGGATGCCCGAGCCGCTGCTGCGGCGCGCGGCGGCCGTCTCAGGGATGCTCGAGTCGGAGAACCGCGCGCGCGCCGCGGCCGCAGAGGCGAGCGGTGCAGGCGAGGGTGAGGGCGTGCGAGGCAGCGGCGGCGCCGGCAAAGGCGGCGGCGCGCGTGCGCTCCGGCAGGTGTACTCGCTGGTGCACCGCCTGGGCTGCGTCGCGCGGCACGCGGCCGCGGCGGGGCGCGGCGGCGAGGGTCCTGGGCGTGGCGCGGGCGGCGGCGGCGGCGGCGGCGGCGACGCGGAAGGGGCGGCGGCGTTTGGCGAGGCGGCGGTGGCGGCGGCGCTGCCGCTGTTGCGGGAGCTCAAAGCTGAGGCGGAGCGGCTGTGCTTCGGCGAGTGATATAGAAGTTTTGGTGCGCTGTGCGTTTATGACATGTTTTGGGTACCCAGCAGTGAGGCCTCTGCAATGCTCGCGGCTCTGCAGGCCTGGTTGCCGTGAGTAGCCTAATATTACACGTTGAGGCGAGGCAGCAGGTTGGGCGCACCAATGCGCAGCGCTGAGTAGGCGCGACGTCATACAGTACACTGGGGGCGCCAGCAGCCAGCCGGCACCTGTCACAGGGGCTCGCACCCTCCTCCTCGCCTGGCAACATTGCCAGATTGAACGAGGATTCTGTTGGCATGATAAGAACTACAGTTCCTTTTCCACGGCGATGCTATGGGAAAAACGGAGGCGCACGGGCCACCCGTGTGCTGTAGGTTTCTTCTCTGACCGCCAATGCCCTGTGCAAAAGCACGACTTTCGGCGCACCCATATGCTTGATACAAAGAGAGGCACCGCTGCGACATGCAGGAAAGAGGTAGCTCTCAAAAAGCGTCACGCAACGTCAGCAGCAGCAAGCGCCAGATGCGACAAGGAAGAATCAGGCGAGCAGCGCGCACGAGCTCTGCGCTGCGCAGCCCCCGCGTTGCCGAAGCCGTGCATGGTGAAGGCAAACGTGGCCGCCAACAAGTTGCGACAAGACGAGGTGCGTCGCGTGGGTCGCGACGGGTGTGCGTACAGTGCAGGCCGCGCCAAGGGGCCAGCGGCCAGCTGCCGCGCGGATGGTGGCGGCGGGCCCCACTGAGGTCGCAGCGCCTTGCGGCTGCGCGGCCTCCATGTTGGGCGGCAATTGAGGTGCAGTGCTACAATTTGGTGGTACAGGCGTTGTGCGACCCGAGGGCCGCCTCCCATCTGCGGCCAGGGGCCTGACTCGCGCCCCCTCACAGCACCTTTCGGGCCGGCAGCGAAGCCCCAGGAAACGCAGAAAACTCCCTGGCTTGGGCCGCGCCCCCGGCGACGCGCTGTCACATCACTCCGCGGCGGGCCCGCCGGCCTGCCCGCCGCGGTTGCTGCCCTCCTCATCCTCGTCGCTCTCCTCCGGCGCGGCCGCCGCCCCCGCCGCGGCCTCCGCCTCGGCCTGCATCTTGGCGGCCACGTACTTTCGGAGGCCGGTGGCAAAGGCTGGGGAGTAGTCGTAGGGGTACAGGTGCAGCACGGAGCCCACCTTCTTGCGCGGAACCTTGACATAACGCGTCAGCCACTTCGTCACCTGCCCGGTGATGTTGTTAAGGGTGTGGTGCGAATGGGGTGGGGGGTGATGGTGAGCGAGGCGAGGTGCAGGGTGCAGAGGGGGGGCGGGATGGCGGCGCCGCGCGCTGCGCGCGATTGCATGGTGGCCACGGCTGACACAGGGACCGTTGCCCTGCGTCATCGCGCTACGTTGACTACCTCGCCACCTGCGCGTGCTTTCGAGCCTCGGCATTCCAAGCCCAACGACCCCAGCACTCCTTTCCCTGTGACTGCCACCGCCGTGCGTGCTGCAGCAGCAGCAGCAGCAGCAGCAGCGGCAGCAGCAGCGGCGGCGGCGGCGGCGGCAGCAGCAGCAGCAGCGGCAGCAGCAGCAGCAGCAGCAGCAGCTGCAGCAGCAGCAGCAGCAGCAGCAGCAGCAGCAGCTGCAGCAGCAGCAGCAGCAGCAGCAGCTGCAGCAGCAGCAGCAGCGCAGTGCGCTCACCAGCAATATGTGCGACCCCAGCACCTGGGGCCGCGCCATGACCAGCGCGGGCAGGTCCTCCTGTGCTACACCCAGGCTGCGCAGGAACGCCAGCTGCGGCTGCAGCCACGACTTAGCGCCGTAACCCAGCACCTGGCGCGGCGTTTGCGAAGGTGGCCCGCGCGCTTTTGAGGCGGTGATGGAGGGCGGCATGCTCGCAGCGGCGCCGGCGGCTGCGACCCTGCGCCTGCGAATTCGGCGAAGCTGCTGCGGGACAGCCGGCGCATGCCGCAGGCCGCACCTGAGGGAAGCGCCGCACGACCTCGGCGCGCTGCTGCGGGTCCAGTCCGAGGCTTTCCGACAGGAACTGCAGGCTAGCCTCTGCCTTGGCTATGCAATATGTGGGCATCTGAGGGGTGGGGGCGCGTGTTGATGATGGTGCGTTCAAATAGGGCTTGCTGGCACCACTGTATGGGTGTGATCACATGCGCCGGTGTGCTGCTGCGCTCGGCGATGCGCACAGCAGCCGCAGTCCGCATGCGCAGCGTCTTGAGGCAGCTGCTTGCGTGGCGCGTCGATTCACCTGCGGGCATTTCAAGAGCAGCTGCTCCAGCTGCTGCGGCTCGCTGAACCCTTCGAGGGCCAGCAGCCGCAACAACGGCTCAACGCGGTCCGCAGTTGAGCTGCTCAGCAGCTCGGGACAACGGGTGATGGCGCTCTGCAGTGCGCGGGACCGAAGGCGGGAGCGACGCGGATCATCGAGTGGGCGGCACTGCCTAAGCAACACAGCGCAGCAGAAAATCGATTATATGTGTGTGTCTGCTGTCAAAAACGCATTTTGCCCACCCTAAAGCAGTACGACAAGTAAGAGACCCCTCACGCACCTGCAGCGCGCTTTGCGCAATCCCGTGCGCGGCGAGGAGGTCGGCGACCGAGGGCCGCTCAGCTGTCGGCAGCGCCGACGGGCGCACGACTGCGGGACAGCTAATAAGTCTGTGGCGCGGTTGCACCGGCCAGGTCGCTCTCGTGCTGCGTGTGCCAAGCAACATGATGATGCCAAACCAACGACGTTTGATCTAAGAGCGCGGCCCACAGCAAGACAAAGAAAGGTCTTCCTTCTCTCTTCTGTGGGCCCGCGAGGCACTTCGACTCGATCGCTTTACACGCGTTGGTGACTGGGCACGCCTTCCGATTGAGGGCTTCTATGTCGGATATGTGATTTGTGAGTCCGTGTTTTCCTTTGAACTGCTTCCCTGGCTCGCCTACACCAAACAAGGTGCATGGCTGAAACATGAGCGGTCATGCCCCCATGGTCATGCTGCAGCTGGAGCGCACCTTGAGCGCTGCCTGAACTCCGGTGCCGCACGTTTCTGCCGCAGTTCATGCATCTGAAGTTAAAAGATGCTCTGAATAAAGATGAACCATGGGTTGACCGCATCTGACGGATCAAGGTACACAGCATACATCCTATCAACGAGGATTGTCCAGCTGTTGATCGGCCGCACCCCCCCCCCCCACACAGCAACTATTGTGGGCGAGTGAGAGGTTGGAAGCGCTGAGCAGGTGTGCTGCCGTGGTAAGCTGTGCCCATAGCGTACCGCATGCGCAACGTAGCGCAACGTAGCGTTTGAAGGCTCAATATGAATGTTTTGACCACGGTCAAACGTATGTGCAACACTCCTGGATCGTGCGATTGGGCCAAGCCATGCAACCTTTGCAGAAGGCTACATGATTTCTACGGTTTCTTGATAGCTGGACCCATTCGTTGGATGACATGAGCTGTTTGGATGTAGCGTCCTGCCCCACGCTTCTACTGTACGCTCAACTGTGTGCGGGGGGTGCCAGGCCTGCACGATTCCCGGGGTTGTCGGAGCCAGATCCACTTTGATCCAGAAGTTGAGGCACGTCGCATACTTGCAACCGCTGGAAGAAGGGCTGAGACAAACACACCAGACCACACGCAGGTGGCGAGTGACCAAAAACCAGCATTGGCGAGAGCATGCACATGAGCCCAAGTACAGCAAGTAACCAGCTCTAAGATCAATTGCGCCATCTGTTCTGTCACTACCGTGTGTGCGGTGATCAGCTGGCATGGCACTTCGATTTCGCAAAATCGGCGCGCGGCAGTTTTAGCTACGGCGCGTATCCAATAGCAAAATAGCACAGTAGCAATATGCGCGCGCCCATTGGCGCCGCCGCGCTTCGCCGCGCTGCGGCCTTCGGCCGTTTGCAGCAACATCAGCTACGCTCCCGCTGCGCCGCGGCCGCGCGGGCGGCCCCCGCGGCGCTGGCGCACCCTGTAGTGTACCACCCGGACTTCCAGCTGTCGCCGCTGCCAGACGGCCACCGCTTCCCGATGCCCAAGGACCACCTGCTGTACCTGCGGCTGCAAGAGCTCGGCCTCGCGGGCCGCACCTTCACGCCAGAGCCTCCTGATGTCGGGACGCTCTGCTTGGTGAAGGCGGGACCGCACAGCCGCGCAGGGTGGGGTGCACGTGCACAGCTGCATGACCCCTGTAGCCCGCGGCCGATGCTCAGCCCATTCAACTGTCAGACCAGCACGAAAACGGAGCCTGTCTACCGGTACTAGCGAAGCTGCGCCGTGCGGTAGCCGCGCGCTAATGCGCGTTCAAAATCGCCAACCGCAGGTCCACGATGAGGGCTACGTGCGGGCCTTCCTGGATGGCTCTATAGACCCCGCCCTCATGCGCCGCATCGGCCTGCCGTGGAGCCCCACGCTCGTGCGCCGCACCCTAGTCGGCGCCGGCTCGGCGGTGCTGGCCGCGCGGCTCGCGCTTCAGCTGGGGGTGGCGGTGATGTGCAACGGCGGCACGCACCACGCGCATAGAGACTACGGCGCTGGTGCGCAGCGCTCCCGGCTGGCAGCAATGATCAATGATCTTTTGACAGGGCTCGCATTGCTGCGCTGCCAACGAATATCCAACCCTAGGGCCATGTACCCTGTGGCACTGTGCAGTCTTGCAGCTTCCCGCCAGCTTCCGCCCAGCCAACGCTCTGCAACCCGTGCTGTGTCTGCCCCATCTCTTTCAATCTGCAGGCTGGTGCATCTTCAACGACCAGGTGGGTTCCAAGTCGGTTGGGTGGCTTGCGGTGGTGTTGGTCTGGCCGCCCGCCCACTTCAGCCCCCTGCGCTCACCACTGCGGCAGAAGGGAATCGCCACCTGTGCCCACGCCACCCGCCGGCACAAACCCCTGTCCCACTGCCCAGGCGGTTGCAGCGCGTGCCGCCCAGCGGGACGCGGGCGTGGGGCGCTGCATGTTTGTCGACCTGGATGTCCACCAAGGGGACGGCACCGCCGCAATATTCGAGGGCGGTGAGCCCCGGCAATGCGCAGTGCGGTGCTGTGCTCTGCTGTATGCTGGGCGCGAGCTCGGCGCAGCTGGGTTCCGCAGCCACGGCGTGCGAATTCTGCCCGCGCGTACGCCGTCGCGTCTGCTGTCACAACATGCAATTGTCGCTCGCGCGCAACAGATCCATCTGTCTTCACCTTCTCTATGCACTGTAAGGACCAAGGTGAGGCGCCGCGCCGCTTTGCCGCCTGCCCAGCTGTCACAGAGCTCACAACAGCGAGCAGGCCGCTTGAAACTGTCTCTGCAAAGCCTGTGCAGGCCCGCAGCTGACGCCCTTACGATACTCATGCAGGACAGGGCCAGCCTTTACACACAGACCCCATCACGCACTCTACTCCCGACTTTATGCGTGTCCGCAGGATTCCCTGCGCGGTTGCAACAGAGCGACCTGGACATCGCCCTGCCAGCTGGCACGAGTGACCAGGAGTATCTTGGGGTGAGTGTGTGGGTGTGTGTTTGCATGATATGATGTGCTGTGCTCTGTGTGCGTGCTGCAGGCCTGAGAGTTTGCAACCGCACACAGTGTGTGCTTCCCGCTTCTCTTGTACGTCTGTTACATACAAAACCCTGAGCAGAACAACATGCCTTGCACATCCACCTGAAGCCACACTCACATGTTTGACGTATGAGTGAACACAGTAGCCCTTCATCCTAGGCATACACGCAGTATCTCTCCCCCCTCACAACCGCGGGGCACGCACCAACGCCGGGCATTGCAGGCGCTCCGCGCCACGCTGCCGCGCCTGCTGGCAGAGCAGCAGCCTGGCCTCGTGCTGTACAACGCGGGCGCTGACGTGGCGGCGGGCGACGCGCTGGGCAAGATGGCGCTCAGCGACGCCGGCATTGCTGCACGCGACCGTTACGTCATGGCCTGCTGCGCAGAGGCCGGGGTGCCCATTGCCGCGGCAATTGGGGGTGGCTATGCGGAGGACCACTCGAGCATTGTCGAGCGGCACGTGCAGCTGCACAGGGCGGCGGCGGAGCACTGGGGTGCCCTGGCGGCCGCAGCTGAGCGGCGGCGGGCGGCAGCGCAGCAGGCGCGGCGGCCGAGAGAGAAGCTGTAAATCTACTTACATTCCCTTTGAGGACACAGCGCACATTACATGTCAAGACTCTCCGTCATGAACACATTGGGCAAGTGATGTTGTCGCCAACTGCAGGACAGTCACGCGCGTGTCAGGTGCAGCCGATTCATCGCGCACGCCGCAAGCTGCCACGGCGTACCACAAAAAGTCACACGCGAATCGTAATCCCCTCACCCACAGACCTCAGAAAAGGTCGGCCCCAAAGGACGAGATGCCCCTGCAAAAGCCCCTTGTGTGACCGGATAAAAGCGCCAACACTGCGTTTTACCCGAGACGGCTTGATGTTTGGGAAGAGCAGAGACCTGAATGCATGCCAGCGTTCAAGCGACTGCTTTGCAGCAGCCGTGAAGCATTGTCGGTGCCGGTTAGGCCCACCGACGCGCGCTCGACGTGAGTGCATCGACGGGCATCGGACGGCTGACCGACGCGCATGTCGGAAGCGATGCGCCCAGCAGCTGCGCGGCAGGATTTGCCACGTATTGCGGGCGTGCGCTCGGAATCCAAGGAATTGAAGGCTGGTGGGGTCCACCAGCACAGCGATCACGCAAGGGGCGTTGCATGCTGCGCGCACAGTGGTGCACAAACAACGGTTGGTGCCAGAGGGCCGCTCGCCGTCGGGGGCCCCAAGACAAAGGCAGTAGAAGAGCAGGAAAGGGAGGAGGCGATGTGGGCGATTACCCAAGGAATGCTCCGTCCGGGCGGCCCTGTGCTTTCACGCGTGCGCGGCAAGGCGGGCACGACGCCGCGGAGCTGGCGTGCGGGCCGGTGGCGGCATCCTCAGGGCACCCACGCAAGGCCACGGCGCGCGGCACGCGGGTCGCTGCACATCACAGAAGCGATTCTGTTGCAAAAGGCTTGTAGGTCGCTGCACTGCTGCAAACGCCACCCACCAACACTGCGGCCGACGACACGCAGTAGGCATAGACCACGGCGTAGGGGTTTATATGGCTGTCTAACATCCAGGCGCCAGGCGCTCTGCGCGACACCAGGGCGTCGCCCCTCCCTGGACAGCTCAGCTCGCTGCCTGCAGGCGCGGCCCCGTCGTTACGCGTGGCGGCAGCTGCAGCGGCGGCGTCGCGGCCTTCTTCACCGGAAAGGGCTGCTGCGGCTGCTTGGGTGCGGCCCGCGGCGCCTGCTGGCCCGGCTGCGCCAGGGTCTGGGCAGCCAGCAGCGTTGGAGCCGGCGCGGGCGGCGCCTGCTGCACCTTTGGGGCTGCCTTGCGGCGCGGCTCAAAGAGCGGGGGCTGGTTGCTGGGCGGCGGGGGCGAGGGGCCACGGGCGATTGCCATGCGGGCGGGGCCGTCGGGGCAGAACCGGGCCGTCGTTCGGCGTACGTAGCCTGCAAGGGGGCAGGAGTGCCAGGGAGGGGCTGAGCGCAGGGCGTGGTGGCTGGGAAGGCAGGGCTGGATGCCAAACGCATCCTTTCCGTGACGATTTCCGTGACGATTTGAAGGACAGTGCAAGCCAAGCCCTGGCCACCTTGGGGCAACGCAAGCCCCAAGCGTCCATGCGAGCAGGGTTGCTGTTTGCGGTAAGGCCCCCCTCACGCTGACTCACCGAGGCCGTGGCAGGCGACGCAGGTGTGCAGGTTGCCGCGGCGGCCGTTGGACACGTTGCGGGCCCAGCCCGTGCCGCTGCACACCGCGCAGCGCGCCTCGTACACATGCGCTGGGGTCTGCGCATGTGGCCGAGAAAGGAGAGTGGGTAAGCGCCCAGGAGACTGCCAACCAGCACAAGCAACGGGTAATCGAGGACTGCATGCAAAGAAGAGAAACGAGAGGTCCTACCCTGCAAGGTACATACACGAATGCAGGAGACACAATGAGTGACAGCTGCGCGATGGCGCACCTTGCAGGCGCGCTCCTCGGGGTCGCACGCCTCCTCTTCGTGCTGAAGCGTCTGCAGTGGGGTTGCAGCGCACGCAAGCGGCTTGGGCGTGAGAAGCAGTGGCGAAGCATGCACCCAGCGGCCAGCCTACATGCGGGCAGTAACTTGCACATGGGTCCCTCCATCAAACCCAGTTGCACTTGTGGTCAGGCTTCCAGAATGAGGTGCCGTGCGTTATCGCGGCCGCTGCTCACCAAGCCCGCTGGCGGGAGCGTACGGTAGGGGTGAAAGAGGGACAGCGGCAGGCCCTCGGTCCTGCAGAGCCCATGCAAAGCGGCAAGCGGTGGCAGCAGAGCACCCGCAGCGTGAGCGGCGTGCCTTACAGTACAGCGAGTGGCGCGCGATCTGTTGTTGTGGAGACAGCGCCGCCGAGCAGTTCTCGTGCATCATACACAGCATACACGTTACAGTATGTCGCTCGAGGCAGCGTGAAGGACGCCAGTTTACGACACCGTTGCAACTTGTCACTCACAGGGGCAGGTGGTCGTGACCAGAGCCATCGTGATCACGAGCCGAGCGCACGACGATTGCCATTCGAGGCACCGCAGGCTGGAGCCTGGCGGAGGTGGGACCACGCTGCACCACTGCGGTGCATCTAGCTGCGGGTGTGGGGCCTGCTAGCGCCATCACAAATAATCAAGTTCTTTGATTGATTTGCAGACGCCGATGCGTACTTGCAACGCCGGCCTCGAATGATAAAGAGAGTTGAAGTTGTGTGTGTTGCGTATGGGATCAGACTTATGATATGACAACGATAAATGACATCAATATATCAAGGACTTCTATACAACCCACGCACCACGTAATTTCAAACAACGACGGCCATTTGCTTCAATGGGGAGTTGACCGGCGTTGCACACGTTGGTGTCGGGCCCTTCTTACATGTCTGGAAGCCCATGTTCTACAGAGCAATGCGACATCAAACCTCTGGCGAGACTGGGGTAGAGCCGAGGGGGGAGTGTCCCGGCGTGCTGCTGCTCGATATCTGCGGCCTTTCCCTATCCCAGCACGTACGCAGAGCAAATAAGAACCAATAACCAATACAACTCGCTTTCCGAGTGTACCGTACTCCAGATCATCACTTGCACCCGCTTGCACTTCGTCGCCATCACTACACACTCATTGGCGTCGGTATGCCCGCAAAGAGTTGTAAAAGTGATCTTGTACCAGCGGTAAAGCCCCACTGGTGTGGTGGCGTGGCGAGTCAAGTGCCACATGGGCGCATCCGCAACGCGCGACTGCCCCGGCAACGGGGCTCACCAGCAGCAGCAGCAGCCAGCGACGGCCATGTGGGCTCAGCCTCCTTTAGCCCCAGATCTGGCAGCGGCTCGGCCGCCTTTGTTGGCCCAGCTGCCCCGCCAGCAGAAGCCCCAGCCGTGACAGCTGCACAGCAGCCAGCCAGTGCCAAGGCTCCGACGGGTGTGCAGCAGCTGCGCGAGCAGCTGCAACGCTATGGCTTAGCTGGCCTGCTAGCATACGGCCTGCTGAACACCGCCTACTACAGCTGCACGTTCCTGTTTGTGTGGGTGTATGTGGCCAAGGTGCCGCATGGCCTTGGGCTCCAGGGCGCTGCCTTGAAGTTCCTGGAAGTGTTCGCGCTCACGTGGGGCGGCAGCCAGGTGATCAACAGGGAGGGTGGGCTCACGCACGTGCCCATATTGATGGAGCAGCGAGCAGGGCTGCGTGTGGCGGGGCTCAGCTGCAGGCGTCCTGATTTGAGAAAGCGGGGCGCGGGTTGGGGACACAGCAGCCGCTCGCTTGCTGCTTCGCAACACGTGACGCCCGCTGTTGTTGCGACGTATGCCTTATATTACAAATCCTGGTACACCATCTGCTACCGCTGGATCTGCCCACAGGTGACCAAGGTCGCGCGCGCTGCTGGAGCGCTTGCGCTGGCACCGCTGGTGGACCGCCTGCTGGATGGGGCGAGGGGCGCGCTGCAGCTGCAGAGCAAACGGCAGGCGTTTGGCGTGGTGGTCTGTGGCTGCGTGGCACTCGCGCTGCTGCTGTTTGCAGCTGTTGTAAGCGCATATGCATAACGCTATCTGTTCCAGTCTGTAGTTTTTCACTGCCTCAAAGTGTGCAGTGATGCGCATTTTGGTGCCGGCCTGTATATAAGGCACAAATGGTCTTTGTCAAGAGCCTACGCGGAGAATGTGCAGGGCCGCATACGAGGCATGCAGGGGTCGTCTTCTTGAAGCTCAAGTCTTGCCAGCTCCCCGCATGGTCACTGCATCTAACACTAGTCAACTGGCGAAGCGCACCGCTTCTGGGTTTGGATGCAACAGCGTTCGGGTGCGATCACAACAGTCACCTGCAGCCTATCCCTTGCAGGCAGCAGGCTGGAGTACCGCACAAGTATACCCAATGCACCCTGACCTGCCCAAGCACACGAATGGGCAGCTGGACTCCTGGATCTACGTTTGCGCAAAGAACGTCGTGGGTTGCGTGTTGCAGGGAGCAAGTGGCAGCGGCCAACACGCTAGGTTTCGGGCAAGCAAGTGCCGTCAACAGTGGACATGCGCCATGCAGGCCGCCTGCGTGCACACCGTCATGCTCGCTGCGCTTCGCTAATGTTCACAGGGCGACTAAAGCGCGCGGCTTACGCTGCCAGAGCCTGCATGAGAGGTGCAACACCCCAATATCAGACCAAGCCTGTGGGCGTGCAACTTGCCAGCTCACAGGCTGGCAGTTGAGTGGCAGCGGCCCAGGGAGACACACAGTCTGCAGCAAGGGCGGTGGATCATAGCATTGCATAGATTTGAGCTGCTTGCGCGTGTGCCAAGATCAGGGCTTGTAGAATGGCGATAAGAGGGAGTGCAAGGCATTCCGAAGGATGTGCTCAAGGGGTGTGCCCGAACCCATGAGACTATGAGAGCTTGAGTATGCCGGTGTCATTTGAGAACTGTGGCTGTGGGCAGCATTGCGCAACAATGCACTCGCAATCTGTGTGTGATGTTTGTTGGCGTTCCTGCTGACCGCCACATTGCATTCACGCCAGCTTCACTGCATCCGGTTGACTTTGCAAAGCGCACACAATGATCCACAAGTGGAGGTGAAGGGGAGGGCGAAGGTCGGCGTACGCTCCCAACAGAGCATGTAATCAAAGATACAGTTTCTATAGATACTTCTATTGGTTGGCAAGCACGTGGCATACAGTCGGGCAGATCAGCGACTGTTCAAAATGATCTGGGTCAGGTCTGGTTTACAAAATGCAGTCACGTGAAGTACACGCCTCCCCAGGGAACTCCCCGGAGCTTGCACATGTGGTAACGCTGCAAATCGCTGGTGCACCAGCAGCACCCGTCAAGCCTGCCTGGGAGAAGGTGCTGTGGCGCCGGCAGCCATATCCCGACAATTACACGGACCCCACTTTCCTGAAAGCCCTGGTGGGTTTGGGGCTTGCAATGCAACAAGCGCAAAGCAATGTTCGCACGCAGCTCGTCTTCCAGGGGGCCGCTGCAAAAGCTGACGCAGCGCGTTGTTTCGGCTGGTGCCAGGAACCGCACGCAGCTGCCGCAGCCGTCGACCCTCGCGTCCGCCTCAGGGTCCCGCACTCGCGCCTCAAGCCCCGCCCTTATCCCGCCCATGCGGGCGGTAGGTCGTCAACGCGGACGTCCCCCGCCGCGACTTCCGGCCGGTCGCGCTGGGCTCGGCAGCCGTAACGCAGCAGCTCTCAGCGGTGACCGCCGCCGTGGCTGTCGCCGCGCACCTGCACGCTGGCTCGGTGTCGGCGCGCAGCGTGCTCGTGCTCTCCGCCGCCATGCTGCTAATCGGTGGGCAAGGGGCGAAGTTATGCCCGTGCCATGCGCTCGGGGGAAAAACGCGGGTGCGTCGCCCATGCATGGCGCTTGCATGCCATTGCCGCGCTGGGTGCCGCGGCGGCGCGGCGCTTTACAGCAGCGTGGGACCTTCCCGCTGCAGGTGGCGGTTTCTGCTGCTTTGTGGGCGGCCACATTCTGGGAGGATCCCTGGTGAGTGCGGCTGACGATGTGCACGGCAATGGACGCCGCAGCAATCCCGTGTTATGCGAGCCTCCAACCCAATTCAGTTGTAATTCGTCGGCCCGCGCTCATCCCACAGAAGCGCGGCGTGCGCCAGGTCTCACTGCTGACCGGAGGTGGGCTTGGCCGTTTTGGGCGCATGCTTGCAGGCTTTGTCTGTTTGCACATGCACCCGGTGGGAGGGGAAGCACATGGCCACCCGCCAGGCACGCGCATGCATTGGGAGAACGCATGGCCGCCCTCCAGCGTCCCGCGTCGCGCAGGGGAGCGTCAGGCCACCTTCCAGCCCGGTCAACCCCTGCAGGCGTTTACCTGCTGTCCCCTCTACTGCGGACGCTGACCAAGACCATCAGCGAGGACTCCGTCATCGCGATGACTGTCGGCCTGCTCATCATCCATCTGTACCTTCACGATTACAAGTGAGGCCGCGTTCCGCCGCCCTTGTGCGCCCGCCCAGCAGGCTTGCAACCACAGGGCCCGCGCCGTTGCGATCGCGCACAGCCGCTGGCGGGAATGCAGTGGCGTTCGAGGCGGCAAGCCCTGAAGCGTAGCCCAAAGCTGCGGTTGGCTTTCGCATGCCCTCGACCACCCCGCAGCTTCGTCAATTCTGTGACCGATCGCCTCACTGGAGCGGTGTCGCTCAGCGCCGCGGTGTTCTCGTCCGTCCTTATTGCCAGCTGCATGCCATCCGAAATGGACGTGGTGGGCGGGGGGTCGAACAGGAGCGAGGGCGCAGCGGCATGGAGGGGAAGTGGTAACCTTGGAGTAGGATGGATCTTCGTGCTGTTAGTTCGCCGGCATGCGCACTGGTGCCTGCACAACTGTCACTCTGTAATGATGCCCTAGGGGGCTGCTCCACAAGCCTCATATTTCCCTCTTCGCTTGCCCACATCGTCCCATTGGCAGTTTGCTCATGTGCTGTTTTGCTTGGAGTTGTACCTGCTCTCTCCCTTCATGCGGCGGCACGTCCGCAGCGCCTCGCCGGCCGCCCACGTTGGCTTGACTGCAGCCATGGCCGCTGCCGCTGCGGCGCTGCTCGCACCGCTGTCGGTGGCGCTTGCTTTGCTGTTTTTGGGCGTGGTTGTGTTTGTATCGCTGCTGTGCCCATGGTGGCTGGTGAGGATCCACAAATTCAAGGCCAAAATCAATGGCCCCTGGGACGAGGCGGTGCCACACGTGCCAACAGCGCTGCTGAATGGCAATGGAGGCGTCCCGGGGCCGCCGGGCACGCACGTGGGCGCGGGCGTGGCCACCGCGGCCGTGGCGGGAATGTTGGGGTGCGGAGGTTGGACCCAGGGCCAGCTTGCGCGGCTCACGGCAACGACCAGCGGATTGGAGTAAACAAGCCTATTGACAGAGGACCTTTGACCCGTCGTGGCCTTGGCTCACCTCAGCGATCGCGAACGCCTTCGGATGCCAAAAGAAAGCGCCGCCAGCGCGCCAGCGGGCGGCGCTCATTGGCCTTGTTGCGGCAACTTGTTCCAGACCCACGATAGGATTATTTTTACACTCAAAATTTCCACTTCGAGCTCCTCTGCATATGTCATTCTGGGTTCATCGCTTTCTACACAAGCGCGCCCTGTTCGGGCACACTCGAATTGTCGACGCCCCCTGAGCTGTGGGCGCTGTTTAAATAGGACAGAAATAAGTCTGGGTCACCCTTAGGGCCACAGCGCTGGATGTGGCTATCTAGGAGGGGCATTTGCCCCCGCGGGGCCTGAAAGCCTGCACAAATGGCGGTCTGCTGCTCCCTTGGCCACACCTCCTGTCAAGCGCAATCCCTGGAGCATTCGGTGGCGTGCAGGCTCACGCACGGACAGGGCGGCGGCGGCGGCCTTGACCGCTGCAGGGAGGTGCGGCCGCCGACGCTCGCCGACCTCGAAGCCGAAGCTCTGATGCCGACCAGCGTGGGGGGCCCCGCGCCCATCAGCTCGCGCCAGGGCCGCGACAAGCAGCGTTACACGGAGGATGGCGCGCGCCTGGTGGCTGGGTGAGCGCAGATCGATAGATAGAGCATAGGGCGGTGGTCGCGGCGCGCTTGCAGCGAGCTGCGTGCGCTTTATGTGCCGCTTGGCAGGAGCGGCCGCGAGGCGGCTGCTCGCTCGCGCCGATCCTGTGGGACAACGAGCTGCTGCTCTGCTCTCCGCCGCGCCTGTCCCCGCGAAGGCGCGCTCGCGCATTCAGCGCGCGCTCATGCGCAACCCTGTTTGATGCAGGTGCATACCAATCCGCTACAAGGGCGCCCCTGGCTGCGCCGGCGACGTGGAGGTGCTGCTGATCACCAGCAGGGGCGGCAAGGGCTGGGTGTTCCCAAAGGTGCGCGCGTACACGGCCCGGCCGCCACGCTTGTGCAGTCGACGGCCCCTGTGCCACCGGGCCAGCGCTGCATGTGCCCGCGCGCCACGCCGCGGCGGTCCGCAGGAGTGCCCGGCTGACCAGCCGCCTCGCTGCCTTGCAGGGCGGCTGGGAGGATGACGAGTCAGTGGAGTCTGCCGCGAAGCGGGAGACCGTAGAGGAGGCCGGCGTCAGGGGGGCCATTGAGGTGAGCAGCGGCGCGCCGCGCTGCACACCCCGTCACTGCCCGACTACGGCGACGGGCGCCCGCGGCTTGCCGCCCCCGCGGCGAGTGGCCTTGCGCTTCTGCCCCTTCCTGCGGCGTTCATCAACACTGCAAACATCGGCCTCACATCGCTGACGCCCCGCGCCACCCCTCTGTGCGCGGCCCGCCGCCCTGCCTCCCTCAACCGCCTGCTTCCG
Source organism: Monoraphidium neglectum (assembly GCF_000611645.1). Classification (NCBI taxonomy): domain Eukaryota; kingdom Viridiplantae; phylum Chlorophyta; class Chlorophyceae; order Sphaeropleales; family Selenastraceae; genus Monoraphidium; species Monoraphidium neglectum. The sequence continues at coordinate 34,070 of NW_014013470.1, forward strand.
AGCAGCAGCCGCAGGTGGGCGTGTTCAGCTTCCAGAGCAACAAGCAGGCCAGGGTGGACACCGCCCACCAGGGCCGCTGCGTGGCGCACATTTTCGTCATGAACGTCGGGGAGGAGCTCGCAGAGTGGCCCGAGCACCCGCAGCGCCAGCGCCGCTGGGTG
>NW_014013470.1:35005-39733 GCF_000611645.1 Monoraphidium neglectum
CCCGGGGGCAAGTCGGGATGAGGGGGCCCGTTCGGCTCCTGAGGCGCAGTGGTGGGCTGGTTAGCAAGGCGTGATGCGCTTAAAGCGGCACCGCCGCTGCACCTGTCCTCCTGGAGTCGTCGAATTCTTCTGTGCTGTCCGCACATACAGTGGTACGGCAGGTGGTTTCTTCCTTCGCCACACCCCCTGCCGCCCCCTCAATCCGGTTCCCTTTAGGTGTCGCTGCCAGAGGCGAGCGTGATCTGCCGCCACCAGTGGATGCGCGACGCGCTGCAGACGCTGGCGCAGTCCAGGGGCTGGGACCTGGGCACGGCGGGCGGGCAGGGCGACGCCGCGGGGCCGCCTGGGGCGCAGTTCGACTCTGGATCGGCGTCGCTTTGAGCCGGGCTGCGGGCACAGCTGCGGGCGCGCAGGGACGTCAGGAGGTGGCCGCAGCTGCGAAGCTCTGGCGTGCAGGCAGGGCTGAGCGGCGCCTGTGTCATATGCCCCGGGGTGCTGGGGCGCGCGCCGCTGGCGCTGCCAATTGGGGCCATTCATGCATTCCCCCGCCTCAAGGGTAGCAGCCGCGCGGATCAGCATGATCCCTGAAATCAGGCGCCGGCGTAGGCAGTTGCGCAGTGACGTGCCCGTGCATAATTGCCTGCGCGCGCACCCGCCCCTGGGCAACCCCTCGCCGAGCCATTCTGGGGGTCGGACTCAGCTATCCTGGGCGTTTCCCGATTCGCTTCTTTTTTCTCAGATAGTTCACTGGGCTGTTCCGGCCAAGCGTCTGGCCCTGCCTCGCCCCACACAGCGCGCACCTGCCGCGCGCCCGCGCGGGCCAGGTGGAGCGCCCTTCACAGGGACATCCCACTGGCTCGACGCATCCCGGCATGCCGCGTTTCCCACGTAGTTATCGCCAAGCGCACTTCTTGCCGCGCGGCCGCCGCCATGTGGTTGGACCACCATTCTTGCCACCATTTTTCTGCTACATATGTAATCAATATGTTTGGCAAAACCGCACGGAGTAGCAGGCTGGATCCATGTGGGGCTGGCTGCACCCAGGGTGCTGAGGTGCGGGCATGCCCAGGCCGCAGCTCGCTCCATCTTTGGCAGTAGGAAGCACAGGAGACCACCATAATTGCTGCTCACTGTATGCCAAAGAGCAACAATGCTCACGGCGGACAAACAACGGAAGCAGCCCGTCTGCCACCCCGCGCCATCTCCCTCGCTCCTTGCTGGACCAGGGTCCCTAGCGGCGCTGGCATGCCACACCGCGCGTGCTGCACTGGGGCGTCAGACCTCGAAACCCGCATCAATTCTTACAGAAGAAGATGTTGAGTTTTTATGGTTGCAGGCCACTCGTGGTTTGAACTTGTCTCGGCGCGTTGTGAGCTAGCGCGTGGACATCCATCGCAGACAGTAGCAACAGATAATCAAAATAAACAACACATGTCGGGCCGTATGCAGCTCGTCGTGCCCGAGATCGTGTGCAGAGCAGCGCAGCTAACAGATCATCGATGAGCGGGGCTTAAATTTGCACCTGAGTCCTCAGGATGGTGGCTCACACGGCCGTGGTGCTGGCTGTGACGACCGTGGTGGTGCTAGCGTCCTCCTGCTACAAGGTCCTCTTTGAGACCCCCAAGGTACGGCTTTCGGGATGAGAGCTCTCTTTGAAGCGACTTGCGGTGAGACTACGCGCCCTGGCACGGCCACGGCGTCACCAAGCCACCCTCGCCAACCCGAGCAGGTGTACTTTGACCACGATGCCTCGGGCTCCTTTGGATCGATTGGACCGCTTGGATTTGCCAACGCCAGCCTCGTGGATGACAGGTGGCTGCAGAGTCCGTCGCGAGTTTCGGCGCCGCTGGGCGACGTCGGCTCCTGCGCTGTTGCGCCAGCAGCATTCGTCGCGCGGATGCAGGACGTTGCAGCCCTCACAGCAGTGTGCCTTGCGCCGCCAGGCGCGGCTACTGGCGGCGCTGCTGGGGTGCCGGCAGGGGCGGGTGTCGCCACCACTGGCACGGCAGCAGAGTTGGTTGGCAAGGGTGGTGGCCACGCACAAGACCGCGGCACAGACGCAACTCTTCAAGCTGTCACACACATGCACACAATCCAACAAGTGGATGGCGATGCAGCAGCAGCTCCACAACTACACGCAGCCGGTGACGATGGCGATGTGATGGCTGACCTGGCACAGCCGCTGCAACAACAGCAGCGCATTGAAGCGGTGGAGCGGGAGCAGGAGAGGTGCCAGGAGCAGCAGCAGCAGTTGGAGGAGGTGGAAGAGCAGCAGCAGCTACTGGGGCAGCAGGAGCAGGCGCAGGAGGAGCAGGAGGGGCAGGAGCAGCAGCAGCAGCAGCTGGAGGAGGGAGCAGTAAAACAGCAGCAGCACCAGCAGGAGCAGACAGCGATCCTGCCTCTGCAGCTTGTCTTTGCTGCTGGCATACAAGGGGTCCTGCCCACATGCACCCTTGCCAGCATGACAGGGGCTGCCACCTTCACAGCAGGCCTGGCCCCAGCGGGCCTGCAGTGCGTGGCAGCCGATTGGGACGGCGCGTGCAAGGACGCGGACGCTTGTGTGGACGCGCCACGCGCCGACGCCTGCGCCCAGCCTTCGCTGCAGTCGCTGCTTGGCCGCACAAGGCCGCTTGAGGCGCGGCTTACCAGCGCCGGCTCGTTGCAGGATGCAGCCAGCGACGCGTGGCCAGGACAGCAGCTGCAGCAGCAGCAGCAGCAGCAGCAGGAACAGCAGCAGGAACAGCAGCAGGAGCAGCAGCAGGAACAGCCGCAGCTGCAGCCGCCGCCCCTGGCTTACACGCTTGTGGGCTTGGCATGGGCCGTCGCTGCGGCCGCGCTCATCGGGGCCGCCGTCTGTGCACGCCACATCGGCACGCTGGAGGCCCGCTGGTGGCTGGCGCTCGGTCGGCAGAAGCAGATACCAGTCTGCGTGCCGCCGCGCTCGCCCCAGGAACAGGCAGCCGTCCTGCTTCTGCGAGAAACGTGGCAGCAGGCGCGCAGTTGGGAGTGGCTCCTGGGTTTGGCGGGCGCGAGCGCGGCGGCGTTGCAGCAGATGGACGGCCAGCGGCGCGCCGCGAGGCAGCAGGCGCGCGCGGCGGCGGCGCTCGCGCGCCGCTTGCTCGCGCAGCAGGCGGCGCGGCTGGACGCGCGGCAGGCGGAGGCTGTGGCGCAGCTGCGCGGGGAGCTGGAGGCGGCGGCGGCGGAGCGCGAGGCGGCCCTGCGCGCGGCGGCGGCGGCCGAGGCGGACGCGCTGCGCGCGGACGCGGACGAGCGCGCGGCGGTGATGCAGAGCGCCGCGGACGCGCGGGCCGCGGAGCTGCGGGGGGAGGCCGAGGCGCGCGAGGCTGCGCTTGCCGCGGCGGCTGCAGAGCGGGAAAGCGAGCTGCTCCGCGAGGCAGCGGCGCGCGAGGCGGATCTCGCCGCCCAGGCGGGGGCCCGCGAGGCCGCGCTCGAGGCGCAGGCCGAGGCGCGGCGCGCGGAGGCCGACGCCGCGTCCGAGCGCCGCGCCGCGCTCGAGGCCGATCTGGAGCGCGAGCGTGCGCGCGGCGCCGAGCTGGCCGCTGCGCACGAGGCGCTGCAGGAGCGCGCGCAGCGGCAGGCCGAGACGGCGGCGGTGCTGCGGGCGGCGAAGGACGAGCTGGCGGCGCGCGCGGAGGCGCTGCAGCGGGAGCGGGACGCGGCGGCGGCGTTGGCGGCGGAGGGGAGGGAGGCGCTGTCGCGGAGCGAGGGGCGGGTTGAGGTGCTGGAGCGGAAGGCTGTCCAGGTGGGTGCCAGCCAAACACCTGCAGGAAGGGCGCGCCAAGGTTGCGGCGTCTGCGGGCGGCGGCCGAGGGTCGGAGGCGCGCGGCGTGGGCAATGCAGCGATCGCGCGGACGATGCCGCTCCGTCGGTCGATCACGTGCGCGGGCGGGCTGGCAGCAACGCGCACGTGAGGCGGCTTGCCACGAAACCAGGGGCCGAGCCCTTCGACCCTCCAACCAGCGCCCCGCCGCCGCCGCCCTCCCCCTGAAACGCGGAAACAAAACCAGGTGGGCGTGCTGTCCGTAGAGAAGCACGACCTCGAGCAGGCGCTCTCCGCGGCGCGCGCCGATGCCGACGCGCTGCGCGGCCCAGCCGCGCGTGCAGCCGAGGCCGAAGCGTCCCTCCGCGAGGTCGCGCAGCGGCTGGCGGCGCTGGGGCGCGAGGCGGACGCGCTGCGGGGGGAGCTGCGGGCGGCGGAGGAGGCGGCGGCGCAGCAGGAGGGGCTGCTGGAGGAGCGCGAGGCGACGCTGCAGGAGTTGAACGAGGAGAAGCAGGTGGGACCCAGGGGTACGCGACTGGGGTTGTTAAGCTGCCAGGATTTTGGAGTTTGCTGCTTGACGCAAGAGTATCCAACTTTGTCGCGGCGTGCTTCATGCTACATCGCACCTCATTCCATGCCGCGCAAAGCCGGCTGTCAAAGGCGACTGCTTTGCCGCCGCCCCCTGTCTTCCCCTTTCCACGCGCCGCAGGCGCTCGAGGTGGCCGTGCGCCACGCGGAGGCCCGCGCGGCGGAGCGCGCGCACACGCTGCTGCAGGCGCAGGAGTCGATCAACGAGCTGCAGGGGATGCTGTCGGAGGCGGAGGAGGAGGCGGCGGAGGTCGCGCGGCTGCAGGACGCGCTGGCGGAGACGAGGGACGCCCTGGAGGTCGCCCAAAAGGTAGGAGGGTGGGACAGCGGGCATGGGGGGATCGGGGGGGTCGCAGGGG
>NW_014013469.1:0-4199 GCF_000611645.1 Monoraphidium neglectum
CGGTTCGGTAAGCCTCGTAGAGGCGGCAGCGCGCCAGGTAGGGGAAGTGGTGCAGCATGTGGAAGGCGCGCACCCGCGCCAGGCAGATGCTGCGGACGGGGTGGCATGGGTTGTGAGGGACAGGAGGGGGAGGGGTGCAGTCAGCATGGTCAGATGTGGCAGGCGGCGCAGGACTCGTTTGCGTGGCTGAGGAGCAGGTGAAATGCGGCATGAGGCTCTCTACCCACAAGTAAGCGTGTCAGGCGATGTGGTTTGCGGTTGGTGCCGCCGGCGCTCTCTGACCGTCGCCTTTTCGCCCAGCGGTCCCCGCTTGTGGGTGGAGCATGGCCCCAGCCATCAGCCACACCTGCCAATGATGAAGCCGCGGCGCCTGAAGCCCGTCTTATGCTTTGCGGGACGCCACCCGTAGGCGCCGTCGCTGCCGCCGAGGTCGCGCTCGCCGCTGCCGCCGCCGTCGCTGCCGCCGGTCGAGTCGTCTTCTGCGTGGAATGCCTGCGGTGGGCTGCGCGGCCGCCGGCGTCGCGGCGCGCGCCGCGGCTGGGGCCGCTGCTCCTTAGGGCCGCTGGGGTACTGCTCGTGCTTTGGCCTTCGCCGACGCCGTGCCTGCTCCTCCTCCTGCTTCTGCCGCTGCTGCTCCTCCTCCTGCTGCTGCCGCTGCCCGCGGCCCACACCACGCCTCGGCCGCCGGCCGCCTGCGGCCTCCATCTTCCCCGCGGGGGCCGACGCCACCGCGCCCTGCGAGCCCCGCGTGGCCGCCTTCCCGTGAGCCCCGCTCGTAGCCCTCCGCCGCCTGCCGGCCCCAGGCCTTTCCTCCTCCTCGTCGTCGCTCTCCCACCCATCCTCAGTCCCGGTCGAGCCCCCTGCCATCTCCTCCCATTCGCCCTCCTCCTCGCTCGGCCTCTGCCGCTCGGCTTGCTCGTCCCTTTGATCGTCGTCCCCGCTGTCGCTGCAGCTGCTGCCGCCGCTGCTCTCATCACCCTCATCCGCCTGGTAGTCAGGGTCGTCACCGCCTGCAGACAGCCGCCCCTGGTCGTCACCATTTTCCTCCGCCTCAAGAGCCCGCTGGCTCTTCCGCCGCTCCCGCTGCGGCCGGCCCCCCACGTCCCGCGCGGCTGGGCCCGGCCGGCGCTGCTCCAGCTGTTGCGAGGCTGCCGCTTGGCTACGCGTCGCGCGGCGCGGCGCGGCCGGCGGGGGCGCCTGCGGGGATGCGGCCGCGGCTTTGCCGCGTGCGGCGGCCGTGCAGCCCCGTGTCGCCCGACTGTCCGCCGGCGGCGGTGCGGCGTCTGCTGCTGCTGCTGCTGTTGCTGCTGCTGCGGCTCGTGCGGCTTTCGCTGCTGCTGCCGCCGGCCGAGCCGCGTTCTGAGGCGTCGGCTGGGAGGCGCTGAGCCGCGAGACACGCTGCTGCAGGGTCTCTCTGTCGTCGTCGCTGCTGCTGTCCCCGTTGCCCCCACTGCCTACGCTGGGCGTGCTACTGATGACGACGGCAGCAGCAGGCCGCGGCTGCCGCAGGGACGCCAGGCCCTGCTGCCCCTTGCCGGCAGGCGATTGCTGACGAGGCTCCTCGCCTCGCTTGGTGGACACCAGCGCATTGCCGCGCCGCCGAGGCCCTGGCTCCTCCTGCTCCTGCTCCTCCTCCTCCTGCAAGCCTCCATCGAAATGCTCATCATCGCCAGTCTCTTCTTCTGTGGCTGATGGAGGATGCGCCCCTGCCACTACGCCCCTCAGGGCAAACATCTGCTGCGCCCCCTGCCTCCAGGGGCAGGGCGGGTACGGCCGCCCCTCTCGCACCGCCCTGTCGAGTTGCCGCCGCCAGCGACGCATAATCTGTGGCCGCAGGATTGAGGGTGAGCGCAGCTAAGTAAGGGTATACATGAGCACTTTGTGCAGAGTGCGCGCAAACACACACACGCACGCACACACACATACACGCACACACACACACACAGAAACACACACACACACATACACGCACGCATGCACACGCAAGCAAGCACGCACGTGCAACGACAGCAACCCAGCACGACAGCAACCCAGCAAACCCACACTTCATGTGCACAAGCCTCAACGTGCTGACGCATGCGTGCGCAGCATTGCAAGCACCACACCCCCTCGTACGTTGCCCTGCTTGCACGCCCCCACGCACCTGGGTGCCGTAGCGCTCGAACGACTTAAGGCCGCCCAGATCGCGGCTGGTGAGTGCCATGTCAGAACCCGAGGTGCTGCTGCCGGTGTCGCCCTCGCTACCGCCATACTGTGCGGCAGGGCGTGCGCGTGCACAGATCAGCAGGGGTGGCGCAACAGTGCGCCTGCAGATTGGAAAAGGCACAAGGCATGGGGACGACGACGCAGCCTAAGTTGGGCCGAAAGCGAGGGAGGGCGCCGTTCAAAGGGGGCGAAGCGGCGGCGGGGCGCGGCGCCCGCACACCTGGCTGTCGCCGTCGCCGGCCGCCGAGCCCACGCGCGCCTTGCTGGTGGCGCGGTCGCCCCGCTTCGGGGCCAGCATGCCGTGGCGCGACAAGTGGCGGCCGGTCGCGTGCTGCGGCTTGCCTGTGGGGCCAGACGGCGAGGGGCACGGCGGCGCGCGGCGGCGGGCAGTGACGGCGCCATTCCAACGCGGCTGCCTGATGGGAAGCCGGTCGGCATCTGGCGCGGGCTGACCGCCCACCAGCAGAATTGGTTCAAACAGGCCAGGGCTGACCGCACCGAGAGCGGGCGATGGCGCACCAGACAAGACGACCTTGTTATGCCCGCCGCATCTGTTGTAGCAGAGGGCGCAGCGCTGGTCAGAGTCGTAGTCGAGACAGCCCTCCTCGTCCGCCAGGTGGGGCAGCAGGTAGAGGCTGCTGGCCAAGGCGGGGTGGGCCGACACCCAGGTGGCCTTGTGGCCCTGGTTGCGCCACCTGGGTGGGCGCGGTTTTGCAGGGGCGGCAGGGCGGCAGCGGTGAGCAGCTCAGCAGGGAGGGCCCGCACGGCGAGGGGCCGTGCGCAGGGGTGACCCCTGCCTGCCTTGGCAGCCACAACTCACAATAGGAAGATTGCTAGATCAGGTCAGGTCAGGTCAGGTCAGATCAGGCAGATCAGGTCAGATCAGGTCAGATCAGCCGTGACCAGGTCTGATCTCACCACTCCAGCTTGTCGACCATCTTCTTCATGGAGGTTTGGAGCGAAACATCAAAGCTCCTCTTGGAAACCTTGGCGTCCTGTGGGGGGGGTGTGCGGCGCAACGTGCGTGCGCAATATCCCATGCACGGCTCGTGTCAAGTGTCCGTAGGTGGGGCTTGGTAAGCAAAGCTTGCCGCTCGCATGTGTGCGCATGCACTGGCATGCACACGCGCGTCCACACATGCACTTCACCAAGTATGTGCACGTACACAATTGTATACATGCGCGTGCGCGCACACACACGCGCACACGCGCGCGCACACACACGCGCACACGCGCGCGCACACACACACACACACACACACACACACACACACACACACGCACGCGCACACGCACACGCACACACGCACGCACGCACGCACGCGCGCACGCACGCACGCACGCACGCACGCGCGCGCACACACACACACACACACACACACACATGCACCTGCTCGTAGCTGGGATACAGCTTGACTGTGAGGAGGTACCGCAGGTAGCACTCCAGCGTCTCCCTGTCACTCAGGTTACGCACCGCCCTCGCCGCAGGGCTGGCCACGTACCCACCCGCGGCCCAGCCACCCTCGTCGTCCCCGTCGTCCTCTTCCGCCTCCTCCTCTTCCTCCACCCCCTCCTCCTCGTCGCCGCTGCCGTCGCCGCTGCCGCCGCCGCGCCGTGGCCCCACCTCATCTCCGCTGTCGTGGACTATGAAATCGCCCATGCTGCCCTCCTCCTCCTCCTCCTTGGCCCCATCCAGACCATCCGTCTCCCCCCGCGCCGCCGCCACCTCGTCATCGTCTGAACCCACGCGCCGCGCATGCGCCTCCTCAACCAGCTCCCCAAGGTCTTCAGCGACAACAGCCGCCGCCCTGCGGCCGCCGCCAAAAAGGCGCGCGCGCACCTTGCTGGCGCTGCCTCCTCCTCCTCCGCCGCCGCCTCGTTCGCGCTGGGCGCGCCCGCTCCCGCTGCGCGGCGTGACGGCGCCGCTGCCGCGCGGGCCCCCGGCGGCGCCGCGGCTGGGAGGTGTGGCGGTGGGCAGCCGCGCCATGCGGCGC
>NW_014013469.1:4624-34993 GCF_000611645.1 Monoraphidium neglectum
GCGGTGGGCAGCCGCGCCATGCGGCGCCCCGCCTCCCGCCAATCTTGCTTGCACCGTCTCAGGCGCTCGGCCGCGGCCGCCTCCTCGGCGGCTAGGTCCACGATCGCGTCCGCCGCCGCCGCTGCCGCCGCCACCGCCGCCGCCGCCGCCGCACCCTGCGCCTCTTGCCGCCCCTTTTGATGGTCGCTGCCTGGGCCTGTTTGAGGTGGACGGCAGAGGTTGGCGCTTCACCAACGCGTGCGCAGAGGGCTTGTTGGCCATATCAGGCCGCCCTCCCTCCCTCCGCTGCGGCCCGATGGACACGTCACAGCCGGGCCCCGCAACCTGGCACGCCGAGTGAACCTTGAGCCTCGCCGCGCGTGTGCGCACCCGCGATGGCAACCCCCTAAATGGTCGTCGTCATACGCTGCCAGCTCACCAGCCTGTGGGCCGCGAACCCCTGTGTCCGCCTCGTCATCATCGTCCTCCAGCACCGCGCCCCTTCGCCTTCCGGCGCGCCGCCGCGCGGCGGGTGCGCCTCCCAGATCATCCTGCAGATCGCCGTCCAACTCCAAACCATCCCGGGGTTCCGCCTCTTGGCCGTGCTGCAGCCCATCAGCGCCTGAGTCGCTGCCGCTCCACTCGCTGGCCTCTGCGCTGCGTGTGGGCGCCGCCGCGCCCGTCACGATCGCACGGCGGCGCGCCTCGTGGTCTGCCAGGAGGCGCGACATGTCCGGCGGCTGCGCGGCGCGGCGGCGGAGGCGGCGGTGGCAACGTGTGCGCCGCAGCGAATCGGGTGCGCGCGGGGATATTGCTCATCGGCACGTTGACTTGTACGGTACTGTGGGCTACGGCAGCACTGCCACATCGTCTCTTGATTCCAGCAGCGGCCAACTCACAGCTGCCATGGCAAAAGATAGCATGGACGCAGCGGCGCACAGCAGTACGTCACTTGGCACCCACCGGGACCTTGACGCGCTGCGCACGCGCTCCCGCCGGTGCCGCCGTAGAGGCAGGCGAGACCATGGGAGCTGTAACAGCAACATCCTTGCGCTTCAGTCTTTTGTGTACGTGCGATTTCTGCTCATCAGACCCCTCCCGCGGCTCGAACTCTTCAGAATCAGACGACTCAATCACACGCTTTTGACGTGGCATAGCTGCTATGCTTGAAAAAAGGTATTTGAATGTGCCGTGCAAGCCGCGGGCCAGCTTCATTCGCGTGCACGCCATTGACGGTGCCGGTGTAGTCAGCGTGATCGTCAGACTGCTCTTTGACACTGCCTTGTGCCTGCATGCGTCGGACCATGTACTGTCCGCTGCCAAAAGGCATTTGTTGAATACACATGCGTCCAACTTCTGTTACAGCAAAGGTCGCAGCTATGCACGTTTGAAAAGGGACAGCAGGTGGCAGTGCGCTCTGGAAGTCTGGCCCCAGTCCCACAAATGCCAGGAGCCACCAGTGCTTATCCGCCACTCATCAGTCGCAAATGTGCTGGCATAGAGCAATGGACAATGCAGTCTCTGCCTCTCCTGTGCGTGCTAAACTTGTGCGCTCTAGCCTGCCTATGCGGTTGCATTGGGCACCCCAACTAATCACGCTATTCTCTGCCACCTGTAAAACCCATGCCAAATCAACCTGCCGGCGTCGAGCTAGCCCGCGACGCACACTTTCACAGATGCAGCAGTCAAGAATGCGTGCATGCCTCCTTCTCAGTTGTACGGGTTGTCAAAAGCCTGCGGATGCAAGCAAGAATGCATGTCGTGAGGGGTGTTCAAACAAGCTGAGCATGCCTGCCCGCACACATGCCCACAACGGACACACACATGCGCGCGCGTTCGCGCAGACACACACACACACACACACGCACGTCTACACGCACATCAGACACACGCACGTCAGACACACGCACGTCAGACACACGCACGTCAGACACACGCACGTCTGCACGCACGTCAGACACACGCGCGCAAAGCCACTCAGCGTGCCCCACACACCTTGACGAGGTTGGGGATGTACTCCGCAAGGACGGCGTCAATGGTGGCCAGCTTGTCGGGCGTCATCTTGGGAAACAGCCTGCATCAATCGACAACCAAAGGTGAGCGGCAGAGCACATGCAAGTGCCCTCTCAGATTGGGGCGCTCAGCTTAGTAGGACTCGCTGCACTGCACAGCCAGCGCGCCCGTGCGGCCCAGCTGCCCTGCAGTGCCTCTACAGGATGGATTGCCTTCTCACGTGAAGTCAAAGGTGGCGAGTATGCTCCTGAAGCGGCCCAGGTCCGGGAAGTCCCCCGCCGGCAGGTGGTGCTCGCGCTGCACCTGTTAACCAAGGGTAGGCGGCCGCGCAGCCAGGGGAGGCGCACAGGCCCGGGCAGTGCAGGGAGAGGCGTTGACGCGCCTGGAGCGATTCTTTACGTGCAATTGACGCGTCGCAATCGCTCCATGGAACAGTTGCGCGTGCCTCCTTGCACAAAGGTGTGTGTGATTTGCATAAAGTATGGTATGTACGCCGGCTCGCCGAACAGAACAGGTGTGCACGTGCGCGCACACACAGGCACGCGCGCGCGCACACGCACACACACACACACACACTACATATGGGCTGACTTGCACGCACAATACATGCGCATGCCATGCACTATCTCCTGACCTCGTAGAATATCTCCGGCAGCTGCTCCAGGACCTTGCGCTTGGCCCCATCCTTGCCAAACACGGCAGGCATGTGCTTGCGGATGTGGCCGATGAGCATCATGTGGATCCTGAGGGCACGCACGCGCTTGACAAACTCGTTGACTGCAGGGATACGGGGAAGGGGATGCTTGTGAACGTGAATCCAGACGTATTTGTGGCTTTGTCAGGCATATTTGAAACAGTGGTAGGTGAGATGGCACAATGATACGGGCGGGTGGGCGAAGAAAATGCACGCTGGTGTGGGACAGTCTTTGTAAGGCTTCCCCTAAACAGCCACGCACCCTTCCTGTCGCAGGAGCGCGCCGGGATCTGTGAGGGTAACACAAGCGGAATGGACTGGGTCGCGCGCAAGAACAGCCTATCACAAGCAACTAGCACGCTCATCTGGATTGCCACAATTGCCCCTGGTATCACCACTGCTGCTTGGCAAGTGCGGCCCTTCCAGCAATCCACCTGCTACACACACACACCCCTGCAAAGCAGATTATGGGGAAAAACCACTCAGATCATACCCAACCACCCTCGAACCTCGTGCAGGTCCTCCAGCAGGTCTGCGTGCTCCTTCTCGAACAGCCCGACGCACTCGGGGTTCCTGGACGCGTCGACAGGCTTGTCGGCGTTGAAGCTGCCGATGTAGACCTGGCGGGGCCGTCAGGAGGGTTAGTGGAGCTTTCCGTCGAGCGCCAATCGGGCTTTGGCTGGCTGGCTTGGTTGTTCAGCTGGTTGCTGGCCGGCCGGAGCAGGCCAGCAGGCTAGGAAGCTGTGTTGATTGGTTTATAACGAGGGAAGTGGGGGCCTCAACGCAGCTGTAGGACTGAGAACCAGGCTGCAGCACAGACCAGGGACCAGGCGGCGCGCGGTTCATCCCTCAACATAGTCGGCAATGTCGATGGCCGTATCCTGCATGGTGTATGCCTGCTCACCCTGCAGACCTCCGGCGTCCTGAACACCTTCCCCAGGCTCCACATCAGCGCGCCGTACACGCGCATCAGCTGCTGCTGGTCCACCTGCGAGCAGAGAAGCCACGCAGCACAGGCACACATAAAGCACCGGCCAGGCCGGCCGCCGCAGCCCAACCAGCGCCGGATCAACCCTCAGACACGGAGCCTGGATCATTCCTGAGATCCTCGCTGGGCCAAAGGGGCGCTGTAGGATCTTTCCCGGCCCCACCTGGTCTGCCTTGTTAAGCACAACGCGAATCTTATCGTCGTGGCCCCTCAGGGCGGCGATGACCTGCCGCATCTCGTCGCTGATGTCCTGATGACGTCACAACAGGGGAGTTGGGGCGCAAGGCAGATTCGACACATCAAGCCAAGCAAGCGGCAATCTGTGCTCAAGCAGCATCCAGAATAGGTCGCTAGCAGGCATACAAGGCAGGTTGAATGCGGACAGCCTTGTGTGAGTGCAGCTCTGCCGCTTGTCAGCCCCCCAGCCGCTAATGGGCAGGCGTCCACACTGCGTCAGGGAGTATATGAGAGCATTGGGACAGTCGGGCGGTCATCAAAAACGTCCCAAACCGCCCGCCCTCGCACCCACCAATTTGAAGGGGTCAAACAGCAGCAGGATCATGTCGCAGCGGGCCGCAAACCACTCGCACACATTGATGAAGGAATAGTGGCGGTCTGGGCAACGGGAGGGCGGGGTGAGGGAGGATCATGGCAGCAGGATGTGACTTCAGGATTGCAGTGTGGTTTAGTTGCCACCGTCATCATACGGTAGCACATTTGCATGGCATGAGCAGGCATAAGCCTCTTTGAATGCCACCTCAGGATGCATGCTCATTTGGGGTGCCTCAAGGCGCCCGACAGCAGCAGGGCCACCAAACGGATGGATTGCCATCACCTATCCTTTGCTTCTCCCCGGAGAGCACCCCCGGCGTGTCGATGATGGTGACGTCCTCAAGCAGCCGTGCGGGGCACTGCGAGCCCTCAAAGCGCGTCAGGAAGCCTGGGAGATGTCGAGGACCCGGGGAGGGGGAGGGGCACATCAGTGGGCAGCGAGCTCACCTGTGTTGCACGCGCTGTCCATGCAATTTGGCCAGAGCAGCTTGACACAACCAAGGGACTGCCATGGTGGCTTGGCCTTCGTGACAAAACCTATCTTAAGGGGTAGGTTTCGTCACAAAGGCCAAGCCACCATGGCACAAGGGTGGGGATGGAAGCCTCGGCACACATGCTGCGGGCGTGCCGCTACGGCCTAGCGGGCCACATACCCACCGGTGCCAAACCCGGAGAGGCCCTGGTAGGGCTTGTCCGGCTGCACCGCCAGCGTGTTGCCGGGCGTCCGCCGCTCCTCCAGCCCGTGGTGCACGACCACAAACCTACAAGACACGGTCGGCAAGTGTGTGAAAACATCAAGCTGAGGGTCACTGCCGTTGTCCATGTGCACAGTGGATCACGGCGGGATTGAACGATGTGTGGGTTGGTGGGCGGGTCTGAGGGGAGAAAGGTGCAGGGATGCAAAAGCCAGCATGGCAGGGAATAGTATTTTGAGCCAGGCTCGCTGCATCGGGCTGCTGAGCCCTCTCTTGCCTGTCCGTGGTGGGCTCCGGCCCGATGTGCGCGCCAGGGTAGTCCCGCCCCAGCATGGACTGTGATAGACAGCAGACGCGAAAAGAGCGCAGATGGCAGGTCAGGGTGCCGACCATGCATTAGAAGATGCGGCCTCACCACTGCCCAGGCAAGCACAAGGCAAAATTGTCTCCCGGTAAAGAATGCAAAGGTGGCACTGGCTTCACCTTGATGAACGTGGTCTTGCCGGTGCTGTACTGACCCATCAGCAGCACTGACGGCTTGGCGTCAAAGTCGCTAGGCTGCAGCAGGCTGCTGAAGAAGCTGCTGAACTTGAAGGCCTCCTCCAGCGGACGAACCTGTCAGCCATTTTACGGCCATAAAAGCATCAGTATGTGATACGTGCTTGGAGTTGCCCTTGAAACCGCACGCGGCTGGCAACATGGAGCTTTGAGCAGCCTGGCAATTGCCAAGACTCCATCACGCCCAAAGGGCCTCACGGTGACGCACACGCCCTGCTGACCATCTCCAAGTCATAAAAGCCCCCTAGGATGTAGCATCAATGTCACCTTTGTGAAGTATATGGCCTTGAGGCCGTCAACAACCGACGTCACGATGCTGGCCGGCACCCGCTGCCGCGCCGCCGCCCCCCGCCGGCCGCGGGTGCGGCTGCCTTTTGCGTCGTCGCCCTGCTTGTCGTGCTGGCAGCCAGGATCCTGCGGAATACAACAGATGCCTTAACAAAACTATGCACCCAGCGAAGTTGACATGTTGTTGCGAGACGATGGCCCCCTTGTTCGTCGCAAAGCCACCACCAGCCACTAGCCACACACTCACAAAACCCCCTCCAGACATTTGGCGCTTGCAGCCACACACCCCGCTCACCTTGACCGGCGACGGCGGGCCACTCGATTCGCTGCCGTCGGCGCCGCCCGCCTCATCGCTGCCCATCAGGCCGGCCAGGTGGGGCGGTGCAATGCCGCGGACAAGGGCCGCCAGGTATGCCTGCTTGTTCACGCTGCAGCCCTGCGCTCGTGAGGGGTGGTTCACGAGAGGACAGTTTCATCAAGCTGGCTTGCGAAGGAGGGTTACTGCGACACTTGCATGCTTTGGGGAACGGCGGGGGCTGAATGCGCCCTGCGGCCACACGCGTTTACACGGGGGTGCGCAACGCCGGCATGCTGTGCTTTCCGGCTGCACGTGGGGCCATGTGCGGCGGCTGCGGGATTGGGGCATGTATGGTTTTGTCCCACCGCGCACCTGCTGGGCGATGCTGATGAGGTCCATTGCTTTGTGGAACGCCGCGCGGTCCAGGTAGCCCGCCCTGGGGGTCTCATTGGTGGGACCGAGTTGCTAAGGCTAAGGGTAATGAAAGGTGCAGCTCTTTGGCTGGGGCCTAGTGGGGCCACCAAGACGCGCCAACAAATGCGCAGGGCTTGGCGCACAGTTCAGTCACCTTAGCAGCCCAAAAGCTGAAAGTTATCCTCAGGCTGACCCTCCCGCACCCTCAAGCTCCTAGACACGTGCATCACACCTTGAGGTGTTGGCCATGTCCCAGACGCGCGCCAGGACGTCCTTACTGAGGCCAGACCGCTGGAAAAACCTGTAACATCCGGTGTGGGGGAGGGGTTGAGCGCGACTGCCCATCTCGGCGGTCGGCGGCGCAGGGATCAATATTCCCGCCCTCAGCAGCACTGCTGCACCTGGGTTTTTGCGTGTGTGAGGCGGTGCAGGATCTCCCGCTGTGTGGGGCGTCGCATCATCGATGGCAAATACTGGCGGTTACGTGCCAGGCCGCCCAGCTGCTCACTCGACAGCATCGGCGCCGGTGACGCGACCGTCCGAATCGGTGTCGGCCGCCTTGAACCACCTGCGCACGCGTCATTGTGAGGTGCGTGAGCACCCCCGAGTCAGCAACAACCCCTGGTGCAGCTGCCGCCAGTCAAGGACCAACCCAGACACCATGTGCGTGCGTTGGCGGGGGCAGGCAGATATAGAACTAACCTGTCGTAAGTGACCGCATTGGCCAATACGCCAGACGCCGCCTGGTCCGTCGCCTGCAGGTGGGTGTCCATAGCAGTGGCGCACCTGCCGGGGCCTCACTGCCTGCAAGCAACGGCATGAGGGGCCATGGCGCGGTGGCCTCAGCATGAGCGACAACGCAGCACTGCCACCATCCCCGCGGTACTGTGGCTCGAGAGGGCGTGCCACGCGCGATCCGTTGGAGACTGTCATGGAATTTCTTTCACTGCATGGATCACCGTTAGCTCGCGATGCCTCGAGCCTCAGACTGAAGTTGAGTTCAAACCCGAAGAAAGGCTCTGATCGCGAGTAGGGTGCGTCAGATAGAGCACGGATGCGAGAAGGTTTTCAACGACAGCCCCGCGACGGGGCTGTGGAGGCTGTTGGGCGATCTGGGAAGGCACAATTGGGGTGACGGCGATGGTGCGGTGGCAACCGGCCACCATGTGGTCGGGCGCGGTGTCCCCCACCAATCACTGCTCATGATTGACTCAGAATCCACGCCTTTATGATACAGCACCACGCACGCCGTGCAGGTCAGCTTGCTAGTTGCGATGGTGCAATGTGGTGAAAAATCAACACCGCATCAATCATGTTTGCCATAGCGAGCTCTCGCACAATGTTGAGGCCAGATGCAGGCCTTGGCTGTTTAGTAGGACCACTTCACTGGCGAGGCCCTATTGCTTATGCATGATCAAGGGGGGTACTGACTCATTTTTATGGCCGTGTGCAGAGTAGCAATCCCAGAGCGGTAAGGAGAGATGTGCCCGCAGCTGACGCCTGCGCCAATACCCAGTTTATACTTCTAGACCTGGTTGCAGCATGACATGTGAATCACCAGAGGCTCAGCCGCCCGCTAACGCACAATTGCTGACGATCACGAATTGCATGGCCTGCTGCCATCTTTGTGGAGCATTACTTGGCATCAGCCATCGGTGTTTATATTGTTTGCCGCTGAATCAGATCCTGGAGTGAAACCAGGAACCAGCAGATGTATGCCATGTGCGGGGCCCATGCACGGCTGCATGCACCGCTGCTGGCGCTCACGCACATGCTGTGGTGCAACCGGTCAACAGCTGCTGCGAACGAAGTACTGTACACCCTTTGCAGTGCGCATGCGCGTACTGCGTTTGGGTGTCCGATATTCGCATCTCGCTATCATGGCCCGTTCTCGGTTATTCCGCATGTGGAACACTCGGCAGCACATGAAGCACCCGACAAGCGTGCCTGCTGCGCTCTTGCCCGCCCTCGCTGCCGAGCCGTCATGCAACCCTCACAGCCGAAGCTTAGAGCTTAATCGTGACGATTTGCTGCTTGATTTAGCGCGTGGCTTTATTTGTGCTCAGCGAGGACGGCTCCTGGCATCCGTCTCACCCGGGTGCTGCTACCGAGCAGGTGCCGCAACAAAGATCTGTGAATGCAGGGCGGGCAACGCACTAAAGTCTTCACCAAAGTAAACCTCCTCGTTTGTCCCGACAGCCACCTCGATCATTGCCGGAGCTCTCCAAGACCAAACTGAACACGCGCGCAGGACCCCAAGCTAGGAACCATATTCAGACGTAGGAGGGCGGGTGCGACCGCCGGCGCCATGCCACAAGCTCGAACGTTGCGCCATATGCAGCCCCAGCTTGCAGCATGCAGGGTGCTGCTGCTGCTCCTTGCGGCGCCGACTCTGGCAATCGGGCAGGCTGTGACCAATGCGGAACAAGTGGCGGCGAAACCGCAGGCGGCACACATACAGATGCCAGATTACACAATGTACAAGCGCAGGTGCGCGTGGCGGATGGTGAACAGAGAGCAACTGGCGGGACTCGTGCACGCCGCCGAACCGCGTTTGCGCGTGCGGAAGCTTGCTACCGCCCGGCATGCTGCCGACCACGGCTCTACACCCGACCCCAGGACGGAGCTGCTGCAGGAGGTGGTAGGCATGGCTGCAAAGCGCCCGGACATAATGAGCGTCCAGACAGAGGCCGCGCGGGACGGGAACTACACAGTAGACATGCTGGTGGGCATGGGCGCAGGGGAGGAGGGTGATGTCGACACACGCACGGGCGCACGTCGAGAGAGCAGCGACTGCAGCCCGTCTCGTGCTCGTGATGGTCTGGGCTCGCAGCAGGGCGCGCAAGGCGAAGGCCGGCTGGCTTTTGTACATATGCAGCGCCTCAACGCCCCGCCAGCAGCTAGCCGGGGTCGCTGCAGACTTGATTTAGGCCCAGATCAAGCAGCGTGCCCCTCATCCCTGGCCTGCAGGTGGTCAACCTGGAGCCCAGCGGGCTCAGCACATCTCATTCTAACAAAGTCAGGCTGCTGCTGGTGAGACCGCCAAGCGCCGCGCGCCCTCCACACCACCAAGCGCCAGCAGTGCGACCCCTGGCCGCGCGTGGCGCCCCCCACCTCTCAACCGGGCGCGCCCGCCGGCCCGCGTGCGCTGTGAGGCACTGCGGCGGAGGGACGGCCGGAGACCCTTATGCCCGCCGCATGCACCTGCCTCCCTTTCTCAGGACTTTGGGGAGCACGGGCGCGAGTTCATATCGTCAGAGGTGGGCCTGCGCTTCCTGCGCACCCTCACCAACGACACCGCGTTCGAGGCCGCGGCCGGCGGGGCGCGGCGCGCGGCGCGGCTGAGGCGCATCCTTGACCTGTGCGTTTTCAAGGTGAGCAGGACTGCAGGGTTTGTTTTGTGCGGAGATTTGCAGGGCCGATCGAGTGGCGGACGGGTGGTCGGCGCGCTGCTGCACCACGCCCAGGATCAGCTGCTTTGAGACTTCGTCTGGCGTGCATGCTGCCTGCTCTTCCGCCAAGGCTCACGTTATACACGAAACGCATGCACGTGCTCACATATCCTTGCACGCACACACTGATGGACGCACGCACACATGCACACCCACCCACCCCCCCCACACACACACAAACAGACACACACACACGTACAAACACACGCACACACGCACACGCGCGCACACACACACACACACACACACACACACACACACACACACACACACACGTGTGCTTGCTTGCTTGCGTCGACAGATCTTGCCAATGGAGAACGCGCGCGGCCGCGAGCTCGTCGAGTCCGGCAAGCTGTGCGAGCGCAAGAACGGCCGTGGCGTGGACACCAACCGCAACTGGGGCGTGGACTGGGGCGTCAAGGAGAAGGACTACGATCCGAACGAGGAGTACCCCGGGACAGCGCCGCACAGGTGCGGAGGGGGGGACGCGCGGAAAAGGGACTCTCTTGCTGTGCCGGCAGGGAGGTTGGTATGTTGTGGCGTGCATCGCGGTGCGCCCGGCACGTCTGGCAGGCGCAGTGGCTTCTGTGCAAACACGTTCGACACGCCGCCGCCGCCGCCCGACTTCCGTCGCCGCGCCGTGTCGCAGCGAGCCGGAGGTCCAGATCATCATGCGGCAGGCCAAGGCCCTGAAGCCTCACGTCTGGCTGAACGTGCACTCTGGGATGTACGCGCTGTTCACGCCCTACGACCACAAGCCATACGTGAGCGGCGCGGGCGGCTGGATGACACCAGGCGGCGCACGCAGTAGGCTGTGTTGGCGCCGAGGCGGCGACCCTGCAAGCGCCATCGTGCTGCGCATGCTTGCACCCTCTGGCCTGGGCTGGTCGCAGGGTCTTGCAGCTGATGACTGATGTCTGTCCCGACCTGACCAGCCCCAGCAACCCTCAAGCTTTTCGAACTGCTGCACCACCCACCTGACTTGGCAGGTCCCCGAAGGCGAGGCGGAGCAGGCGTCACTGCGCATCATGCGCCGCATCAATGAACTCAGCTGCCAGGGCAAATGCGTGATCGGCTCGGGCGGCAAGTCGGTTGGGTGAGCGAAAACGCGCAGGAGGGTGGCACTCGTATGCAGGCAGCGACAGGCTGCGCCGCGGCGAGGGCCTCGAGCGCCTTTAGGGCAGGCGGCACCCCCACCCATGCGGTCTGGCGCCCGCCTCTGGCTCCTTTCGGGGCATGAATGGCGCGTCCCGTCACTCTGCTTGCCCCTCCAATTCTAACGTCCTGCAACCCTTCCAATCGACCGCCTTTCTCCACTCCCCTTTTCCTGTTGTCCTTGCCTTCCGCCCACCCGGCGCACTGCCCACTCTCCACGCCGACCACTGCGTCACCTCCCCCCCTCCCCCGGCCCGACCCCACGCACCTTCCCTGCAGCTACCTGGCCCACGGCACCGCCACAGACTACATGTACGACGTCCTGAAGGTGCCCCTGGCCTTCACCTGGGAGATCTACGGGGACGAGTCCGCGGGCTTCGACGACTGCTTCCGAATGTTCAACCCCGTCACGCGGCCCCTGTTTGAGGTGCGGCGCCGCCCGCGCCCCCGCTGACGCAGTGGCTGCCCGGGCGGTCTTTCTCGAAATCGCGGCCGCTGCCGTTCCTGTGACGCAGACTTTCAGGGCCCATGTTGAGCGTGAGGTGCTTCCCGGCCCCTTTTGCTCTGGCTTGAACGACTCCTGACTGGCACCGATTTCAACCATTTGCAGGAGACCGTCAAGTCCTGGGTGTCTGCCCTGCTGCAGCTGGTGGAGTTGCTGCCGACCCACCCCGCCACCGCGCCGCTGCTCAAGGCCGCGGCCGCCGACGCGGCGCCGGCGGGCGCCGCGCCGGCCGTGCAGCGGCGGCAGGGGCTGGACGCGGAGGAGCCGCGGCCGGGGGCTGAGGGGCAGCAGCTGGAGGAAGGGAAGGGGGCGTCGGGCCAGGAGGGCAGAGCGGATTCAGAGGCAGCAGCAGCAGCAGCAGCAGCAGCAGCAGGGCCCGGGGCGGCCGGCGCTAAGGAGGGCGCGGTGGCCGAGGGCCAGCAGCAGCAGCAGCAGCAGCAGGGTGGGACGCTGCCGCGGCCGCTGCGCGCCCATAGCAGCGAAGGGCGCCTGCGGGACCCGCAGATGCCGGCGCAGCGGCTGGCAAGCACCCATTGGCTGGTCCCCGCCGTGGTGATGGCCGTGGCGCTGGGCGGGCTGGTGTGGGGCAGGTGGGCGGATGAGTGGCGGCGGCTGCCCGGGAGGAGACTCAGCGGGCAGCATTCTGGTGCATGATCTGCTCACACTTGACACTTTGTTCCTTTAGCTGGGGTAACCCTACTTGTTTTCGCGACTGCAAGTTGGATGGCTGTGCCTCAGCTGGTCTCAGCTTTGTGGCGTATGAGCAGCACAGATCACTACCCACAGCACGAATTCCCTGTGGTCTTGCTTTATGGGTTCCAAGTTCCATGCTCTTGGGGCGAAAGCTGGCATGGCATTGAGCAGCATCCTGGCACGCCAGCTGGCGCGGCTCAACTTGACCACTAGGCAACAGCACAAGGCCGCCGGCTAGAGGACTGACACATCTGCGCCCGCACTGCTGCTGCTCGATGTTCGCACCTTGCCGCAGGCGCGGGAGGAGGGCACCAAGGGGGCGGCCAGATACGAGGCTGGCTCAGCTGCAATTCATTCATTCGTGACAGTCCTGGCTTCGCATAGGCATGGCTGTCAGGCTGAAAGCTGACGGCAGCAAGGCTGAGGCTTTGGGAGCTTGGCCACAGCAGCATGTGCTTGAGATTGTGCGCTGCACCTCCGTGCCTTCATGCACATAAGACTCTACAATGCCCGCCTGCATGCATCACCCATGACTCACAGCACATTTTATGGCGAACCCGAACCTCTCAGAACCTCTCGTGACTGACAACAATTTTGTTGTTGCAGATCCCAGCTGCTTCATTGTAATGCACTTTTTTGGTTTGTCCGTCGCACGCAGCGCACGCCCACCCTGCCAGCGCGTGTCGGATGCATCCGACACGCGCCATATGGCGAGGCTACCTCTCCCCCCCCCCTACCAGCACTCCCGGTGGACCTGCGGGGCGATGGTCAGGTCGGGCGTCTGGCTGCACCGCCGCCCAAAGTAATCCCACCCCTCCCGCAGCCTCGCCGCCCCCGCCCGTCGGCACCGCCGCACTTGGCCGGGCAGGTGCCCGTCATCGACTTCGCCCCCGCCCGGCCAGCCGTCCGCCTCCCACGGCCGCTCGTCGCGCGCCGCGCGTGATAGCGCCTCGCCCCGCCTCTTCACATCGGCGGCCACCACATGAAATGCGGCCAGCACCCGCTCTCGCCGCTCCACCCCCCACACGCCCAGCCGGCTCGCAGCGGCCTCGCGCCGCAGCTGCGCCGAGCGGCGGCGCAGCTGCAGCACTGAAGCCTCTGAATTGGCCGGGTGCTTCGGGCCCTCCGCCCATTCGAGTAGCTCCTGAAAACTGGGCCCCTCGGGCTCCTCCCTGTGCCTCAGAAGCAGCGCCCTGGCCTGCCGCGACAGCTTGAAGCCGCCGGCGGGCCGGCGGCCGGGGGACAGCGGTGCGCGCTCCGTACACGGGGCACGCCCGGCGCCGCCGCGGGGCTGTGGGGCACCCGGCACTCCGCCGCGCGGCTGCAGACCGGCGCCGTCTGATTCTGTCTCATCTGGCGGCGGCAGCAGCCCGGCCGCCTTGAGCAGGACGTACCGCACCTCGTCCCGCTCCCTCGCCGACCCCAGCGGCGGCGGCGGCGCTGGCGGCGTGAGCAGCGCGCGGAAGTCCGGCAGCCACCTGTCCGGGAACCCCGGCGCGTCGCTTGCCGCGACCAGGCGGCGCATCAGCCACTGGGGAGCTCTGCGGGCCCAGCGCCACCAGGCCGAAGTGGAGGGGGGCGCGAACACCGGCGGCCGTGGCCGCTCGCCTTCCTGCTCGGCCGTGCAGCCGCGCGGCGCGCCGGCGATGGCGTGCAGCGCACTCCAGTGGCGCCCATCCTCGCGGCGAGGGTCGGCGCCGCAGCGCAGCAGCGCGACCGTGGTCGCGCAGGACCCCATCTCCGCGGCGACTTGCAGGGGCGCCTCCCCATGGGGCCCCGGGAAGGGCGCCTCTGGGTCTGCCCCCAGCCACCGCACCAGGGCCGTCACGACGCGGTGGCGCCGCCGCACGACAGCCACGTGCAGCGGCAGCGTCACCTGCGGCGGCGGGGGCGGCCCGCGGCTGGGCCGCGCCGAGGCGACAGGCGGCGGCGGCGCGGACGGCGGCGGCGAGGTGGGGTGGCGGTAGCGGCCGTGCGCCGCCAGAAGGGATATGAGTGCCAGGGTCGCCTTCTGGTCGTTGTCGCCGGCGATCATGGAGGAGAGCAGGGCGCCGGCGTCCAGGCAGTCCAGCTGGCTCATGTTCGCCCGCAGCAGCGGCGGCACGCAGGGCCATGCGCGCAGGCGGATCGCGAGGTCCAGGGGCGTGCGGCCCCACCTGTCAGCTGCATGCGCAGTTGCGCCGGCCTGTATTTTGAAAGGCAAGTGAAGTGCGCCGAGACGGTGTTGTTGGGTGATCTATGCGAACCAACCTGGGGAAACACAGACGTGAAAGACCATGGCGGCAGCTGTCAAACATCCAACAGCTCTGCCCTTGGCAGAACAGGCACCGACGTGCTCACCATTAGTAGTAGCGGCACGAGGGCGCGCATACTCGGCAGCTGCACTGCAACGTGCAGGGCAGTGAAGCTCCTGCGGTCTCTGCCGTCCAGGTCGGGCCCAAGGCGAAGCACCTCTCCTAGCAGTGCGGCTGCATCTGCGGGCGTCAAGTGGCGTACCGCGCAAGCGCGGAGGGCGCACGGCAGGACACGGTGCTTGCCATACTGCCTTGTCATGGATTGAGCGACGCTCATTAGCTCTTCTCTAACAGTCCTGGGTTCGTCGGTTCTTGCAACGTCAGACGGAGTTCTTCGCAGCCCGAGCCAGCTGAGACTTCTTTTGGCGGGTTTCATCCATAATTGCAATTTTGTGCACTGAAACGATCGTAGATAGCCTCCCTACAAGTTTGCAAAGCCACCCACGCTTTACATTACCCGCCTCCATCGCGGGTCGTGCTCTTGCGCAGCGGCAGAGTGGCCGAGTGCCTGCCATGTCCCCGCAGCGCTGCCCTCACAGCGCGGAAGGACCTTTCCTGTATTGTTCTTAGTAAAGTTGCAACGAGGAACGCACAAAGCAACAGCAGCAGAGATCGCCGCGGAGCGTCGTCGCTGCAGGATGGGCGCACCTGGAGGGAGCCAAACATGGCTGTTGATACAATCGCCCTTGAGTTGCGTTTCGCCCCGTCCTGGGCCACGCACGGGCTCATGTCTGCCGCCAACAAACAGCTACCCCTGCCTCTGTCCGCCCCGGCCCCCAGCCACCGCACCCGCTGGAAGGGCTGCCGCCAGGGGGGGGTGCCATGCGCTATTAACGAACAGGACGGTGAACGCGACGCAGCAGAGCAAGCAGGAGGGGAGCGGGCGCGTGTGTGTACGTGTTCACCAAGGGTCAGCTACGGGCTAGTGATTTGCACTTCCTTCCGCCGTCCTTGAGGTCAGCTGCTGAAACGAAGCCCCATGAGGTGTGACAGGACGGCATGTTGCTCCCCAGTTTGCAACAAGTTGCAAGATCGCATTATCCCCATGGTTGTGCAGATTGCCCCTGTGCTGTTGTGGACAGATTGGCCACCAGGGATTGTCAGTTCAAGCAGAGTTCACAGGCGCAGACCCCCCTCCCTCGTGTGCATGCGCCACATGCACACGACGCATGCATGGCTGCAGGACTTCAGGAGGCATGGCAGAGCAGATTGCATTTCCTTCGGTGGCATCAAAGAAATCAATGCCAAATGTATGTGATGCAAAACGTCAAGCCTTGCCGCCGCTGACCATTTCGGCACTCTCACCCTCACTCTGTGTATATACTAACCCGGAAGCCCTGGCACCTGCACGAATGACAGCACCACGTCTGATGTCACGGGTGCACAAACGACAGCACCACATGCTACATTCTTGCATCATCTGCTGATGCTGTTTGCTGCCGAGCGCCACTTGCATGCCCACAGCGGTAGTGCGGTACGGGTGCGGCGCTGGCACAAAGATCAGCGTTGCAGAAGTGATCAAGCAGCTGCGTTCAAATTTGATCGCTCCAGCCACTCATAGCACTCACAAAATATTTTGAGGCCTGTGGCAGGTATGATATTGACATTACTTAAGCGTGCCTTGAGATCATTTGACCGGCCACATCATCCTCGCCTCACCGCGAGCGAGGGACACGCTTCATGGCTACCACCTCGTTCAAAAAGGCGCTAACTGCCTTCATCCGCGGCATATCTGCGCTTGAACCTGATGCAACCGGGCGCCATGGCGCTGCCCTCGCCCAGCTGCTGACGTGTTTCGCGCAACTCGCCGACCCCATGCCGCCGGAGCGACTGCTATTCCCGCCCCACTTGCTCAATGAGCTCGCTCGCTTGATCGTCGCTCACGGCAGCAACAGCGCCGTCGCAGAAGCGTGCTGCTGTGCGATCGACGCGCTGCTCAAAGGGGAGCAGGGCCGCCAGCTGGTTACAAAGCACGCGCCGCTCCTCAGGTGGGCCGCAACGTCTTCAGAGCGCGGGCGCTGGTTGGCCCTGCTTGACAGGGCTGCATCCTGCTTATACTGGATTTCACTCCCCCAAAAGCGTATTCCAGCAGGGGGCCCGCATCAGCGCATTTCAAAGGGGGGCCCCTCAGCAGCGCCTTCTCCCCCCGCTGCCCCGACGACAGATCACTGGCGCAGGTGCTGCTCAGCGAGGCGCAGACCCATGTCGACGTCGGGGCCGCTTGGAGGGCGGCTGCGCGGCTGATGGCGCAGGATGTCAGCCGCGCTGCCCTATTGCAAGTGTGCGACCCGGTGGACCTAATCAATGCAGCCGCCGGCGCCTTCAACTCCCCGTACCTTCGGAGGCGCGCGGCCGGCACTCCAACCCCAAGCGACAAGTTGTCCCTGCTGCGGGCCGCCGAGTTGTCCATTCTCTGCGTCATCAACCGACTGGTGATCTACAGGCCGCAGGCCGCCTGCCGCCTCGCAAAACTGGAGGACTTTGCAGCGGCCCTGCTCTTGCGCACGGCCAAAACGGCCGCCGCGGCCCGCGGCGGCGGCGGCGGCGGCGGCCGCGGCGGCCGCAGGGGCAGGGATGAAGCCGTCTCGATTGCCGACCTCCTCGATGACCTGACACGTATGCTCAAGGTCCTGCCCCTAACATTCCAAGGCTTGGCGCTCGCCGCCCTCGGCTGCCCAGGCGCCCCCAGCTTCTCGCCCGCCTCGTCCGCCGCCAAGTCGTTCGCGGCGTCCCTCCTCGGCCTGCACCCCCGCCTGCCCGACCTCCTGGCCGGCATCATATCAGACCACACGGCGGCAGCCTGCAGCGGGGCCGAGGACAGCGCCAATATCGTAAGGTTTGCGTACGCCACGCTCTCCCACCTGGCGTCCTGCAGCGCCGTAGTCGCCGAGCACGTCGCCGCATCGCCCTCGCTCGCGCGGGCGGCGGTCTCCGCGCTCCAGGCCGGCGACGCCGAGCTCGTGCAACGGGCAGCACAGTTCCTGAGCGGTGCAGTGGCCGGGCCCTTTGAGCCCAGCACCTGCGCCGGCGGGCGGCTTTCACAAGCGTGTCTGGACAGAAGAGTTGCCCGTGCCACATCGCTGTGCAGGTTATTCCCCGACGCTGCGCTGCCGGCGCTCGCGAGGGGCCTTTGCGTCCTGAGCGGCACCGAAAACTGCACGGCCGCGGCGTTCAGCGTGGCCGCGCTGCTCGACCAGCTGACAGTCGAACGAGAGCAGGCAGCGGCCGCGCTGTATACGGACGCCTCACTGCGCCCGGCCCTGGTGTCTGCGCTTGAGCGCCGGCTCGTCTGGTGGCTCAACAGCTCCTCACTCCGTGTGGCGCCCCGGCGCAGCTTGTTCGCGGAGTCCAACGTGTACAACGCGCCTGAAATGGGCATCCTCCGGAGGCTGTGCCGCACGCCGCCGTCTGATGACGACAAAGCTTTGACCGTTATGGCGTCAATTCAGACCGCGATCGCGGCCCGGGAGGGCGGCTGCGTTGTGGGCACGCCGCGCGGCGAGCTGATGGAGCACGTGCCATGCCTTGAAGCGGCAGCAAGTGACGAGAGTGTCGAGAAAGACACGGTCGATGTGGCAGCGACCTCTGACCTTGAGGCGCGAGCCGACGACGGCAGTGTTCCAGCGAGGAAGACCAGCTGTGCTGCAGACCCGCAGCCGCATGCCTGCAGCGTGTGCGGCAAGGCGCAGGGGCCGGACGGCCAGCGCCCGCACCTGTGCAGCGGCTGCCGCAAGCCGGGGCTGCGCTACTGCAGCCAGGCGTGGTGAGCTGCAGCCGGATTGTACAGGTCTGACCTCGCAAATTGGCGCTGTGGATGCAGCCCCCGCTGCTCAGCTCGCGTGGATACGTATTGGTTGTGATGCATGGCCGGCCCCTTGCCGCTGCTGCCTGCCAATCCTGCGACCCTCCGCCCCACCCTGCAGCCAGCGCGTCCATTGGAAGGGCGGCCACCGGCAGGAGTGCAAGGCGCTGCAGCAGGACAGGGCGGCGCGCTCAGCGCAGCAGGGCAAGCAGACACGCGTGCGTGTCGTCGGGCCGTTGGGGTTGTCTTGATGACCTGCAAAGTGCGTGCTGTCGCTGTTCGACGACAGGCCGAGGGCGTGAGGGTGTCCCCATCCGTCACAGCAGCATGCCCTTGGCTGCATGGGTTTGATGCATAGCGGCTGCGGAGTTTGCAACGTGTGCATGAGGGCATCGAAGGTGTTACAACACAATATTGAGGGATCAAACGGGGGTACGGCGGCTCATCGGTCCTGGACGCCGCTACAAAATATATGGATCAGAAAGTCAGAGCAACAGGGGCGGCAAAAGTGGCAGGACAGCTGCTTGTGATGCAGCGGGCTCGAGTGCGTGCGCGCACTTGCCCCACGCTGGCAGGGGGACCAGCCCTGAGCCGCAACGGACAGGGAGGCTGCCAATTGTACTAAAACAACGCGGCGAGTCAAAAAATCTGATCGGTGCCCCATCGCCCCCCCTGTGGTGAAAAGGCCGCGTTCGATGTACAACAAACAGCGTGCTGCGCGTGTGCAGCTGCGTCCGGGCGGCCGGGCGGCCGGCCATCTTGAGAAAGTTTGTGGTGGGGCGCAGGGGTGCGCCTGCCTTGCGGGCTGGCGAAACATCAATTTCGAGGGTGAAGCCCGGCTGCGCAGCGCAATGGGCGCTGCCGCATTATTGGCCTGTAACCGTCGTCGACAAAATGCATGCTCCCGCCATCAGCTAGCCGCCGCCGGGTCGGCGCCGCCGCCCTTCGCAAGAACCCCGGCCTCCGGCTCGCCCAGACTGCGCCAGCGCAGCTGCTGCGTCAGCAGCTGCTGGTCCTGCGCCCCGGCTGCCAGCTGCAGCTCCAGCGCCGCGCCCGGCAGCGCCGCGACCGGCGGCGCGCCGGAAGTCACGCGGCTGCGCGGCGAGGGGGATGCTTGGGCCTGGTGCTGCGGGATGTCGAGGACGGGCAGCTCTCCATACAGCACAAAGCGCAGCAGCTCGTCCGGCACCTGGGGTGGCGCGGCGCGGCCGGGGTAGTGGTGGAGGGGCGGTCGCTGAAGGTCAGCCATTGATTCTACATCCTTGACGCATGGGCGCGATGAGTACCTAAGATACCGTGTTGGATCACCCAGCAACGCCCCGCTTTCAGGTGCGCTCGCGCTCTGCAGATTGCATCAAGTTTTGCGCGTGGACTGGTGCAATAGATCACCCGCCACCGCGGGGCGAGCGCCGACGGCGCAGGCGCACGAACCTGCACGCCCGTCAGCGCGCGCGCCAGCGGCGCCCCTTCCAGCCGCTCGTCCGCCGCCAACCGCTCGCTCATCTCCGCGTGCAGCGCGCGGTTCGATGACGTCACCGCCAGGGCAGCCGCGAGGGCACCCTCCAGCAGGCCCTTCACCTCAACCTCCACCTAAATGCGATGAGGGGCGGGCCGAGCGGTTCAGGGGCGCGCCATAACCCTTGGCAGAATCAGCTGACTTGTTGAGTCGGCTTGACGTGCCAGCCCAGCCAGGGGGACTGGCTGATCAAAGCGTGCGCAAGGGGGAACGGCGACCGCAGGGCGCGGAGACGTCAGCGCACAACGCAGCCCAATGCAGAGGCGTGCGCCAGGTGAGGCATGCGGAGCCGGAGCCTCCCTGCCGCCACGACAGGACCCAGCTTGGTTGCCAGACCAAACGCGATTGCCCCAGTTCCGATAATTTGTGGCAGCTGCCTACCAGCTTCCCGGTGTCGCCCGAGTCCCGGACGGACAGCCAGCCGTCGTCGCCGCCGCCCGCCGAGAGCACGCCAACATTCAGGGGCCCCACTGCAGGGCTCAGCCCGTACTCGCACACACTGATGAGGTGTGGGGAGGAGGGGCAAGGCGAAGGCACGTCAAAGAGCAAGATTAAGGACAAAGCGCAAGGGGCAGACACAGCGAAAGCGGGGTTGAGCGTGAGCACGGGTGAAGCCAGACAGGCGAGCGCACTGGCTGTGCGTCAAGGAGCACGTGCACCCGCTGTACGCGACAGCAGGTGCACGTGCTCCTTGCAGGAGGGTGGCTGGCGTTGCACCGGAGCGCATCCTTTGCCGAAGGAACACAAAGGGGGCCCTTGCGGCAGTGCGCCCTTGCAGCAGTGTGCCCGGCCGCACCTCCTGTAGGCGAGGTCTGTGGCGCGGCGGATGTCGTCAACGGCGCCAGTGCTGACGGCGGCGCAGGTCAGCAGCTCCGCCGCGCGGCCGCCCATCAGGATGGCCTGATGAGAATTTTTTTTTTTTTTTTTCGTTTTGAGGGGTTGATGGGGGGGAGGGGAATGAGGTGGGCCGCCACTCGCCTGAACACTCGACAAACCCAGCTGCAATGTGGGTGCATTTCGTCTGCGCCCCATGCGTCCAGCCGCGACAACACCCCCAAGGGGCCGAAGTCAATAAGAATGCGCGAGCACAGACTGCAACAGTGCGGGATTTTTGACTGACAGCCAAACGCTCGGGCCTCTTCCCGTTGCAGCTTCCCACCAGCTGCCCGCGTATCTCCCGGTCAAACATCAGCGCCCGGTCCTCCGACTTGGGCGGCGAGTAGGTGAACCCCAGGGCGCCGCCAGTCCTGGGGATGATGGATAGCTTCTCCACCTCCGGGGACCCGGGGAGAAGCTGCGCCACCGCGGTGCACACGAGGGCGTGCCCGACCTGGCAGCGCACGCAATATGATGTGCAGAAGTTTGAGCCGGGACCAGCGCCGATGGGACGACACCATGAGACGCCCGGCTTCACCGCCGTAGCGGCCCGCGTGTAAGACCGCACAGGCGCCGGCGCCGCCGCCTTTGCGACCAAATGATTCAACCGGGCCCCACTTCCTCTCTGGATGCAACCAGACTTTGCACCCTGCACTGGAAACGCACCTCGTGCCGCGCCACCACCTCCTTCTCGAGGCCGGCCAGGATGGAGCGCTTCTTCTCGATGCCCGCCACTGCCCTCAGCACCGCCACATCAAACTCCTCGGGACCCACCAAGGACTGGGGTCCGTGAGAAGGGACGTTTGCCATTGTGTTTGTGTGTTTGTGTGTGTGTATGTGTGTGTTTGTGTGTGTGTGTGTGTGTGTTTGTTTGTTGTGTGCAAGCGTGCGTGCGTGGATGCACCCGACATATTGTTGTACACGAGAGCGCCTGCAGCCATGGTTCAGCATGGTGAGAGGAACGCAATACAGCAGGCACAAACTACGCGCGCACCACCCTTCCCGTGGTCGCAAACCCCTGACACCCACGATGATGCAGGGTCACCAGAGCGCCGCCGCACATGCGCTGTCCTAGGGCTCGCGTTGCGGCCGGTGCCCACCTTGTTGCGGCGCCCCGCCAGCAGGGCCGCCTCGTTCACGAGGTTGGCCAGGTCCGCCCCCGTGAACCCCGTCGTCATCGCCGCGATGGATGATGGCGTGACCTCGGGCGACAGCGGCAGCCCCCGGCGCTGGAGGTGCACCTGCGACCGGTGAGGGCCCGGTGCCAACAGCGAGCGGTAAGTCACGCTGCATCGAGAATCAGGCAGCGTCCGGCTAAGAAGCGCGGCCACAACCGTCGTATTTCCATATGGTGAGGGGCAGGGGCAACCTCGGATCAACTAGGAATGCAGTTTTTGTACGTGCTGAGTCTGTTCCCAGTCACCAAGGAAGCACAGCAGCGCCCACCCTGAGGATCTGCTCCCGCCCCAGCCTGTCGGGCCGCTCCACTGGAACGCGGCGGTCAAAGCGCCCCGGCCGCAGCAGCGCGGCGTCCAGCACGTCAGGCCTGGGGTCGGCGGGTCAGACAGGGGAGCCTCGAGGGGTGGATTGAATAACATATACTAAACCACGGGAGATCTTAGAGGGAGCCCTGGTGGGTGAGCCGCTGCATGGCAGTTCGTGAGCGTGCTGCGACGCGCCAGGGGCCCTGGGCCCTCAGAAGCCCAAAGACGCCCCTGTCGCAGCGACCAATAACCGTACCACGCCTTTATCACAACAAGTGTTGAGCGTCCCCCACCTGTTTGTCGCGGCGATGCAGATGACAACGTTGTCCTTATCGGTCTCAAAGCCGTCCAGCTCTGTCAGCAGCTGGTTGAGCGTCTGCTCGCGCTCGTCATTGCCCACGCTGCGCAGGCGGCTGTCACGGCCCTTGGCGACCTGGTGGGTTGGTTGGTTGGTTGGTCACTTGATCAGTTGGTTGGCTGGTTGGTTGGTTAATTGGTTGGTTGATGGTCCATTGGCCGAGGCAGAGCGCGCGTGGGCTTGCGAGAGAAGGGAACGCAGGCCGCATGGCACGACGCGGGCTGCGTTGGCGCCCATGACGCGCAGAGAGCGCGTTCACTGCTGCCCGGGTGCCACGGCTGCCTCGCGCCACACCCGGCTGCCTCAACTGCACCGACAACTCAAGACACGTATGCGATGGCCTCTCGCAACTACCCTGCAAGTCCAAGGCCCTTCCTGTACCCCACGCACCAACCAGACGCTGTGCCGCTACCAGCCCCCCACTGCCACGCCCAATTTTTGGTGCACATAGACAGCCGAAACGTGCACATTTCAAACCCGGTGCACGCTCCCAAAACAACCCACCGCGTCGATCTCGTCGATAAACACGATCGCGGGCGCCTCCTTCCGCGCGTTGGCGAACAGCTCCCGCACGCGCATCGCCCCCATCCCCACGTACAGCTCCACGAATTCGGATGCCGCAATGGAGAAAAAGGGCACGTCCGCCTCGCCCGCGACGGCCCTCGCCAAGAGGGTCTTGCCCGTGCCTGCGAGCACACGCAACGCGGGCGCGGTTTGGGGGCGGGAGGATGCGCGGCAAGAGGTTTGGGCGGCGCAGAGGGTGTCACGTCACGATGTGGTGGGGTGGGCCAGGACGGCGTGAAGGAAAGGGCCTCGGCAGGAGGTGGGGCGGCGGCGTCATGGGGTGCGCGGGGTGGGGGTTTCAAGGGGTGTCAAGCAGTTGCTGACCTGGCGGCCCGACGAGCAGCACGCCGCTGGGCGGGCGCGCCCCCAGGCGAGAGAACTTCTCGGGAGCCCTGAGGTACTCCTGGTGTTCGCGCCAGGGAGTGGGGGTGGGAAGGGGCGCAGGGAAGTGCGGGGACCATAAAAGTCAGAGGGTCCAAAGAGGCATCCACTGCGGCCCTGCTGATAAGCTGGCCAATGCTTGAGCTGCGTCCGCGCCAGCTTCAAGGGGCAAGACCATACCGCTCAGCTGAACTCCGACCACTTCAATGCATTGGTATCAAGGGTGCAAGACAATGCAGTCAAACCCCGGTCAAACCCCTGGTCAACGTACGCACCACGATCTCCTGCAGCTCCTCCTTCGCCTCATCGACCCCCGCCACATCAGCGAATAGCACCGTGCTGCCGCCAGCCCCGCGCCGCGCGCCCTCCGCGCCCGCGCCGCCGCCGCGCGCGCCGCCGCCGCCGCGGTGCTTGCGGCCGGTGCCCTTGGCGGGCAGCTTGATTGGCAGGCGGTTGAGCGCGCTGAGAAACAGCACCGCATACAGCCCATACACCTGGCGGTGCAGACGGCAGCGCGGGGCTTGGTGGGTGGGGGACTTGGGGCCAACAGACTCCCCGGCAAAAGAAGACAAGCAGGCAGCTGTTGTTTCATGACAGCTGTTGAGTCACGAGGCAACAGCAAGAAAAGGCACACGGGCAGCTGTTGAGTCATGGAGGACTTGCAAGAAGCTGCCGGTGTGCCTTCGTTTGCCGAGATTTGAATACAGATCGGCCGCCCCGCAGCATGCACGGTGATACCACGCAGCTGCTGCAGCGTCCAACCATCCGCTGCGCCTTCTCCCCTACCCCCCCAACACCGCCTCCCCTAGCCCCACGACGCGCCGCCGCGAGCGCCACGCGGTGCCCCACCATGACGGACAGCATCCAGTTGCCGCGCTTGTCCACCGCCCCAAACGCCACGCCGTTGCCCTCAAGCACTGAGTACGGCAGGCTGTAATCCGGGGGCCGCACCGTGGAGAATGACACCTGGGGTGACGGCATGGATGCGGGGCGCATGGGACAGCGCAAAAGCAAGGGTCGATAGGAGGCGGATGGGGCCACGAAGGTGCTGCAAGCTGACGTGGAGCGCAGCTGGCGCCAGGAAGACCGCAGCACTGCGCGGCGCACATTGCGCGCCTCGGGCCCTTGTCACGGCTGCGGTGCGTTGCGAGAGCCAGCGAGCTACTC
The DNA here is from genome assembly GCF_000611645.1 of Monoraphidium neglectum. Lineage (NCBI taxonomy): Eukaryota > Viridiplantae > Chlorophyta > Chlorophyceae > Sphaeropleales > Selenastraceae > Monoraphidium > Monoraphidium neglectum. The sequence goes on from NW_014013469.1 coordinate 29,351, forward strand.
TTGAGCTCTTGGCACCCGACCAGCCCCTAAGCCAGCTGTCGAGTCGAGGGAAATCGGCACCCCTGCAGCAGCCCCCGCCTGCCACTGCGCCCAACAGTCCGCGAGAAACCCCGGCCCTCACCCGCGCGCCCTCCGCGCCCGCAGGCGGGTCGCGCAGCAGGCTGCTGTCCGGCTTGAGGGAGAAGTTTATGTCCAGCCCGTCCACGGACACCGACGAGACGTCGTTGGCGCGCACGCGCCGCACAAACTCGCTGAACGGCACCTGGGAGGAAGCCAAGGTTGTGGGGTGGAGCTGGTGGGGGGCCGTGCGGGGTGGGGCGCGGCGGCTGGGCCTGGGCTTGGGGCAGCCGCTGGCATGGTGATCGCACCACCCACGCCAGCGTCTGGTTGGAAGGGCGAGCGCATGCATGCACGGCGGGCTCTGTCACACGGATGGACCCTGGGGCGCCGCTTGCAGCGGCAGCAGTTGCAAAACCTATGCTGATGTGGGCGGCCGCACCTGCAGTGTTATGGACTCTGGCCGCGCCCCCAGCCCCCGGCCGCCGACCGGCCACAGCCGCACGAGGAAGAAGAGGGCGACGACGTTGAGCAGTATGCGCCACGGCTGGCTGATCTGGGCGTTGGCGAAAGCGCGCTGGAGCCACGACTGCTGCGGACGCCCTCCGCGCTGGCGTCGCCCGCCGCCGCTGCCGCCGTCGCCGCTGCCGCCGCTGCTGTTGACGGTGCTGCTGCTACTGGTGCTGGCTGAAGCCCCCGACGCCGCCCGCTGTGCATTAGCGGATGCTTGCTCGTCTTCACTTGCGCTGCCGTTGCTGGTGCCACCTGAGGCAGTGTCGGGGTCCTTGCTGGCCGCACACGCGGCCCGTGGCCGACGCGACGCGCACAGAAGCGTAGCAGGACGACCGAGGCAGGCGGGCAGGGCACGGAGACCATCATAGGGGTCGCTTGGCTGCGGTGTGGGGGCGCAGCGCCGCCGCGCAAGAACAGGCACGCGCAGCGGGCGCAGCGGCGCCGCTGCTGTAGGGCCCTGGGTGGCCACCGTGCGCATGCACGGTATTACTGCGCGCATGAGTGACTGCTGCGGCAGTGCGGAGACAGATACGAGCCCTTGCCAGCAGTGGTGTGGATTTGATGGTTCCCGATCTACGGCACAGAGCGCAAAACGGAGCGTCGGCAAAACGTTCAGATGTCGCGGGTCGTGATATTCTTGGAAGGCGACAGGCAACCGGACTGGAAAGTCCCGGGTGTGTCGCTTCCTCACTTGGGGTCGGTGCTGTGCTGGGGCGAAGGTGCTGGTTCCGGCAAAACACTGCGTTGGCGTCCCTCTGCACAACGCACCATACATTTGGATACACCTGGCGTTAAATCGTTCACTTCAGTGAAACCGGTCTGTTTGGGTTGGTTGGCCTAGCATCACACTCCTCTACACGAAGGGCACCGGTGCGTGTGCACGCGAAGCTGGCTGTTAGCCAGATCTTGTGGACAAGCTAGAAATCCGACCGCTGGGTGGAGCCAACCAAAGCGGCACGCTGGCAGGGTGTCTTCGCAGCGGAACGCAGACCAAAGCAGCTCTCTCTGGGGCCCGCGGGCCATGCAACGGTGTTGAAAGACGATCCGAGGTTCAACAAGCTCTCCTGCAACACGTTGCGCGCCGCAGGACGCACCTGCGCGGCGCTGCTGCTGCCGCTGCTGCTGCAGCCTCTGCAGAGGGCTGCAGGCTTCACGGCTTGGTGCTCGGCGCCTTGTACGCCACCTGTGCACCACCCAGGTCACACCTCTGCAGCAGACAGCTCGATCACGCTGCTCGCATCATAAACTAGGTCGCGACCAGCAGGCGGGATGCTCGACTACTTTGCGATCTTTACAAAGGGCGGCGCCCTGCTGTGGACGCTGCAGTTCACGGCCGCGCTGAAGCACAGCCCCATCGACGCGCTCAACGCGCTTGTGCGCGGCTGCCTGCTGGAGGAGCGCGCGTCAGACGCCGCGTTCACGTACCAGCCCAAGACCGGCGCCGCGCAGTCCCTCAAGTGGACGTTCCACAACGTGCGGCGGCGGCGGCGGCGGCGGCAGCGCTGCTTTTGGGGCCTGGGACACGCTTGCAAGCTTTGCTGCATCCGGCTTCTCCCACCTCAGTGCAGCAGGAGCTCTGCATGCAAGCCACTTCACTGCATGCATGGGCGCCCACTGGTTCTTGTTCAAGGGCAATGCAGGCGTCGTGCACGCAAGGATGCACGCCTGCATGAAAACCAGCTTGCGGCCCCATGACATGCCCCCCCTGCCCTGGCTCTCTCCCTTCCTTGCCGCCACCACAGGGTCTCGGCCTGGTGTTTGTGGCGGCCTACCAGCGCACGCTGTCGCTGCTGTACGTTGACGAGCTGCTGGCCACTGTGAGGGACGCCTTCGCGACGGAGCACTACAAGTGAGTGGGAGCAAGGACCCTGTATTTTTGAGGGGAGGGCGCCAGGGGCGATGCCGTCCGCCGAGAAGCACTGTACTCTACTTTACTCATGCGGCCGGGGTTGGCAAGGGGGTGGGCGATGTGCATGCTGGGCGGCTCTGTGCAAGTTTGTGCATGCGCAAGTGTGTCTGTTTGTGTGCGTGTTGCGCACGTGAGAGAGAGAGAGAGAGAGACAGAGAGAGAGAGAGAGAGAGAGTGTGTGTGTGTGCGTGCGCGCGCGTGTGTGTGTGTGTGTGTTTCAGCAAAGCACTGTTTGAAACAGAAAAAGCATGGGCACCGGCATCTCACAGGCCGCGGCGCTTGGTTTTGGGCGCATGCCTACGCATGCAGGCCCGGCGGCTATGACTACTCAGCGTTCACACGCACGTTTGAGGCCACCCTGAAAGACTGCGAGGCGCGCTCGGACGCCTCGCGCCGCGCCGCCGCGGCCCCCGCGCGCGCCCCGGCCGGCGCCAAAGGCGGCCAGCAGCGCGGCGGCGCCGGCAAAAGCGGCGGCGGCGCCATGGCCGGCGCGGCGCAACAAAGCGGCGACGCCGACGACGATGCAGATGACGCGGCGGCAAAGCCCGCGGCCGTCGGCAACGGCGCGGGCACGCCGCTCGGCAGCAGCAGCAGCGGCGACGAGGACGAGGGCGCGGCCAACAAGTCTGGCGGCGGCTTCGACATCAGCAAGCTCAAGGCGAAGAGCCGCAAGGCGCTGGGCGGGCCCAAGGGGCGCTCGCAGGTGCGGCGTGGGACGCGGGAGGAGGAGGAAGAGAAGAAGCGGGAGACGGCGTCGCCCGACAAGAAGAAGAAGGTGCGGGGGCCGGGGCGGCTAGGGGGCAGGTGGTGGGGTCTATCGGCGGGGACCAGGTGTCCGGTCAGGTCCTGGGGTGGCGGCAGACGCCGGCAGCTGCAAGAGGGACGTGAACAACACGTGCCTGGCAACGCGCCACCCCAAGGTTTTGCTACGTGTGCATGCCGGTTGTCAGCAAGCAGATGCCCATGCCCGCGCCGCCAACGCCCTCCCTCGACGGCACGACCCCGCAGCAAAATCGCCACTGGAACGGCGGCGCCGGCGGCGGCAGCGCCGACGACCTCCCTCGCCTCGACTACTCCGCAGCCACCGCCAACGGCGGCGCGAGCGCAGGCGGCGCGCCCCCCGCCGACGCGGGCGCGAGCCGCATGGAGGACGACGAGGACGACGGCGCAGAGTGGAGCGACGAGGAGGAGGACGCGGCGGCTGGGGCGGGCGCCAACGGCAGGGGCGCCGGCGCGGCGGCGGCGGGGCCTGCTAAGGCGAAGGGCGTGCTGGGCAGCTTCATGAGCAAGCTGGCGCTGAGGTGGGCGCCAGGCTGCGTGCGCGCACGCGTGCGTGCGTGTGTGTGTGTGTGTGTGTGTGTGTGTGTGTGTGTGTGTGTGTGTGTTGGGGCAGGGACCGGGGCCAGGGCTTGCCAGCCTTGCGCCCTTCTGTGGCATCCTTGTCACAGCATTGGGGGGTGAGTGTCACGCAAGCGGCGCTGCAGCGCAGCGCCGTGTGTGCGGAAGCGACGGGACCGCCGGCTGACCGCGCTGCCCCGCCATGCAAACCGCCACGCTGGCGCCTGCAGGGTGGCGGGCAGCAGCGCGCTGTCGCGCGAGGACCTGCAGCCGGCCCTAGAGGACATGCAGCGCAAGCTGATGGAGCGCAACGTGGCGGAGGAGATCGCCGTGCAGGTGCTTCGCGAGGGGGACAGTTGGCGGTGCGGCGTGAGGGCATGCGTTCGCGTGTGCGCGGGCGGCAGGCGGACCAGTTCGGCGGGTCGTCGGGGCCGTGGCTGGGCTGTGTTTGCAGCCTGGTGGGGGCGATGGTCCCCTGAGGCAGCGGCGTCTGCGCAACAGCAGCGGCGGCGCGCCCGCGGCGGCGCGCCCAGGGGCGAGGTCACATTTTCGAGCGCCCCCACTCCCGGCCCTCAGGTGTGCGAGAGCGTGGCTCAGAGCCTGGTGGGCCAGAAGCTGAGCAGCTTCACGGGCGTCAAGACCTTTGTGCTGCGCGCGTTTGAGGATAGCCTGTCCGGAATCCTCAACAAGCGGGCGGTGGATGTGCTGCACGACGTGCAGGTGCGGCGCTTGCCAGCAGGCTCGGCATCACACATACACTCAAACACACACGCACATACGCACACATGCAGTACATGCCAGTGTTGGCTGTCTAGATTGAGGGTTGCCTAGGGCCTTATTGTTGATGAGACTGGTCATCCCAGCAGCAGCAGGGCAGATGCATACAAGCCCCGCCCCCCAGCCGGGCACAGCCACCGCCCTGACACGTGCCTTGCGGCGCCGCCCCGCTCCTGCCCCGGGCCTCTCGCCCTCCCTCCCATGCAAACGGCCGCAGCGCCAGCGCGCCAAGGGGCGGCCCTACGTGGTGGTGTTTTGCGGCGTCAACGGTGTCGGCAAGAGCACAAACCTCGCCAAGATCGCCTACTGGCTGGGGCAGCACGGTGCGAGGGGTTCGACCGTTTGACCGGATGTGCTTTGGGCAGCAGACCATATGAGGGGGCTTGATACATTTCACTGGGGTGCTTCGAAGGGGTGGCTCCCTGCCTCCCTTTCCTTGTGATGATCTGAGGGCTCAGGGAGGGCTATTTCGGAGGGTCGACTGGACCGTTGCTCTGTTGGGGGTTTGCGCTTTGGGAGGCTGCGGCATTGCAGGAAAGCTGCTGCAGCCTCTCCTGCCTTGGTTGCGTGTTGAGCTAGCCGCCCTGCACTCTGAGTCCACACCCGGCGATTAGCCCAGCGGCCGCCGACCTGGCCTCCTATAATGTCAGCCTGGTGCTCAACCAGTACCCCTGAAGCCAGGCAGGATAGCCAGGGCCACTGTGACCTTGCCTTTCATCCCGTCGCGCCTCTCCGTTTTCCGCGCAACAGGCCTCAAGGTGCAGCTGGCAGCGTGCGACACGTTCCGCGCCGGCGCAGTGGAGCAGCTGAAGACCCACGCCATGCGCCTCGGGGTGCGCTTGGGCGTACCTGTTTCGACGCGCGGCCGCTCCTGCTTTCCGAGTGCATTGCGCGGCGCCGCCTGCCTGGAGACCGCCGCGACGCGCTGCGGGCGATGAGCCGCGCGCCAGCGGCTGCAACATGCCGCCCGCTTTTGGGAGTTGATGGCGCACACGGCGCCCGGCTCCGCGCGCTTCATCATCTGCAGCCCCTGTCCCGTCATCCCCCCC
>NW_014013469.1:35591-38776 GCF_000611645.1 Monoraphidium neglectum
CCCCCCCCCCCCCCAAAAAAAACCGCAGGTACCCCTGTATGAGCGCGGCTATGAGAAGGACCCAGCCAAGGTGCGCCCCAGAGCCCCCGCCCTCCCCCGACCTGCCATTGCAACTCGCCTTCTAGAGCCAACAGCGCGCCGCGCGCCCCGACTCCCTCACCCCTGCAGCACCCGCGCCTGCCCTTCCGCCGGCGCCCGCTGACGTCATGCCCGTCCCCACTGCGCCAGGTCGCTGCGGAGGCCATCCGCGTCGCGGAGCGCGACGGGCGCGACGTGGTTCTTGTTGACACCGCCGGCCGCATGCAGGTGCGACGAGGCGGCCGCTCCGCGTGCTTCTCGCGACCCGCCGGTCGAGCGGGCCGGCCGGGGGTCGGACCTTCAACAACGCGGCGCTTGGCCGACCGCGCCAAGGGGGATCCAGACGCCGCGCTGCGCCGCAGGGCCGCGTGCCGGCCTCCAGCGCGCGGCCGCCGCGCGTCTCTTCCCGCCGCGCGCCCGACACACCCATCCGCCGCGCGCCCCTGTGCGCCCGTTCGCGTCCCCTTCCGCCCCCGTCAGGACAACGAGCCGCTGATGCGCGCCCTGAGCAGCCTGATCCACGTGAACAGCCCCAACCTGGTGCTCTTTGTGGGGGAGGCCTTGGTGGGCAACGACGCGGTGGACCAGCTCGTTAAATTCAACAGGTTTGGGGGCGGGGTGGGGGCACGGTGTGCGTGTGCATGTGCGTGTGTGTGTGTGTGGGGGGTGCGGCGGGGTGCGGTTGCCCGGCACGCACAGCTCAATTGCGGGACCCGGATCAAGCGCCGCGCGAGGACGCTGGGGCAGATGCCCTTTTTCCCTGCCGCTGACGAGGGCGCGGGGAAGCGCAGCTCGCCGGCGTCGCATTGCGCGTCCACATGATCGACGGCACCCCCCGCTCCCGCCCCCGGCCCTGCGCAGGGCGCTGCACGACCTGGCGCCGTCCACCGCGACGCGCGGCCACATGATTGACGGCATCGTGCTGACCAAGTTTGACACCATCGACGACAAGGTGCGGAGCTGGACGCCCCTTTCCTCCTCCCGCGCCGCAGGCTCTGCGCGGGGCGCCGCGCGGGCGCTTCAGATGTTTGATTATCCCGGGGCGCCGTGCGTGAACGGAGCCCAGTCTGTCGATGCGCTCTGAGAAACTGTGCACCCACGCACGCGCGCACGCACATGCCCACGTATATGCTCTCTATGGTTCGTTTCTCTCCTCCCTCCCGTGTCCCTCCCTCCGCCTCCCGAGCCCCCTCCATCACACACCCTCCCCCCAAAATCACTCCCACCCCCTTCCCAGGTGGGCGCCGCGCTGTCCATGGTGTACGCCAGCGGCGCCCCCGTCATGTTTGTGGGCTGCGGCCAGACCTACGTGGACCTCAAGAAGCTCAACGTGAAGAGCGTCGTGCGCTCGCTGCTCAGCTAAAGCGGCCCCGCGCTGCGCCCGACGGCAAACGTCGGCGGCGACGGTGTGGGTCGCGTGACATGGCGCTGCCTTGCGGCGCTGTGCCGCGGAGCTTCCCCCTCGCTTCTGCTGAGGAAGGGGTGTGCTGTGCGTGCGTGGCGGCGGCGATGTGCGGCAGTTGAGCCGGGTTTCTACTTGATTTGATCGGATCGCGGCGTCTGCGGGGCCTCTGCGCTGCTTCTGCGAGGGCGGGGCGCCCGCGGTGTGCTGGTCCCTTGTCCTAATGGCTTTATCGGCTTGTGCGTCTCTAGTGCTGAGCGTGTTACTTCGCTAGAAGGATTTGCCAGCTTCTGGTGAGGGTGGATGCGCGAGGCGCGTCTGCTCTTGAAATGATGTAAAACCCACCCCCTCTGGGCAACTGGGAAGGGCCTCGCCTGCTCGACTGAGTCGCTTGGACTGCTCGCACAGTAGGGTTCTGCTATCAGCCACGGTCAAAATACAGGCGCAAGTCAGCCTTGCCTGACGCTCAGCGGCGGTCACTTGGGAAATCAAAATCCCGCCTCATGCTGCGATGTGCGGGGTGCGGGGAGGGGGGGCGCCCGTGTGGCGGTCTTGGTGGCGCGTGGCGGCTGCCGTACCCTCTCTGGCGGCGTGCTGGGCCACCAATTATCCACACACGGTGACAACCAGGTGGTAAACCATACATCAAAACCCTGTCAGAGGCCGGGACATGATCTGTTGGCCGACAGGCCGTTTTCCCTGTCTCCTCCATGTTCAGCGTCCACCGCTTGTTCCGGTACCTTTGCAATCTGAAGACCGCCATCATACAGCCACTTTCAACGCAGTGTACTGTCGGCGACAACGTTGGCCACATCAGCTGGCGGACAGGCCACTTCGAGCAATCTTAGCCCTTCAGGTGCGGTGCAAACTCATGAATATATGTACATGTATCACCTCACGCCGTAGCGCGCCTTGGAGCTGACGTAGGAGGGGGTCGCGACCCCCCCGTCGCGCAGGATGGTCAGGAGCGGCTTCATCTGCATATGCCCTCAGAAATCTGTGTGCTTAGACAAAGGCCACCTTCACCGCGATGAGTGAGCGCAGACGGGGCGCCCCGCGGCGGCAGTACATGGACGGGCAGGCCGCGCGCGACAGCACTGCGGCGCCGCGGCTGGTCGCGGGCAGAGCCTGCAGGCCCTCCATCGTCCCCGTTCCGAGTTGCCTCCCGCCCTTCCCGCGCAGCATCCCTCGCTCACCGCGCCTTTGGCTCGTCAAATCAAGTCCCTACCTCCCCCCCCCTCAGGCATAAGGAGCAGCTTCACACCGAGCTCAACCAAACCGCCGAGGCCGAGGCCGGCGACGCCTCCGTCCACAACACCTACGCCTTCCTGCCCGGCGGCGGCGTGCGCGCGATCAACCCCGGCCCGGGGCTCTCGTTGTCGCAGAGCGACACGTGCTTCGCCATCTGCAAGGGGTGCGTGCGGCATGCGCCCCGCTTCCCTCCCGGCGACCGCGCCCCTCCCGCTCCAGTTTATCGGCAGCGCACCCTCCACGCCCTCCCTCCTCCATATCCTGGGCTTTCTCCGCATCCTCCGCCCAGCCACCACGTATGCCACAACTCGGGTTTCAGAGCAAGACAAGAGACGTCCCCCTGCCCCCCCCCAAACAAAAAACTTTCCAGCAACCCTCACGTTGATGGCACTCTCCCCCCTGTCCTCCGCAGGCACCTCACAAACCGCCCCGCACTGATCGCGCGCGTCGGGGA
>NW_014013468.1:0-24810 GCF_000611645.1 Monoraphidium neglectum
CTGGCGGGGTTTCCTCGTAAGTCCTTGAGGGGCTGGGGGCCTCGCTCCGGTTGCCAGCTTGTGGTCCCACCACGTGCTGGCGGCGACGCCGTGTTTGGGGCGGGCTCGGGCGGCCGCATCTGGATTAGGATTAGGATTGTTACAGCGTCCCGCAGTCGCCCGCTCCTGGAGCCATCCAGGCTCATGGGATTGTACAGTAAAGCACCAGCCTTGTGTGACTGAGAGTCAGGTGGCTACCGTGCGCCGTTCAAAGCAGGCGTGCACGCATCTGCGCAGGTGTCGTCAGTCTCTCGTGTAACTTCACATGTTTAAAAAAAGGGGCAAAAAAGGCCGCTGCGGCGGCGGGGCCGGGCCCTGCAGCAGCTGCAACGCCCACGCCAGCGCCGGCGGCCCCGGCGGAACAGGCGCTGCGGCGGGCCTCGGACACCGCGGCAGCGGCGCCGGGCCGGCGGGTCGAGGAGCCGCCCCTGGCGCTTGGGCGGGTGGCCGCTGCAGGGGATGACGGAGCGGAGGGGCCGTGCCTTCCCCCGATCGAGCCTCAGGGGCCACGCGTGCTGGACAGTGCTGACGGCCACCTCCCGTCGTGCCGATGCGAGCCCTGCCAGAATGCACAGCGCTTCCAGCAGGCGACGTCTCTGGCGGCGGGGCTCACAGCCCCCTATCCGCGGTGGCGCCGGTGCCGGGCCTGGGGCCATCCTCAGGAGCCGCAGCGCCGGCGATCGCTGGGCCGGGGGTCGCAGCCGGCGCAGACGCAGCGCCCTCGGCGGAGGCCTTGGAGGCGCCCGCTGCGTAGATGAGCGGAGCGGGCGGCCTGGAGCCTGCCCCGGTGCGCCCCTCGTTCAGCACCATTTCAGCCGGCCTGGCTGACAGGGACTCAACCGGCCCCGGGCAGGCCCGCAGCTCAGGTGGCGGCGCCGCCCCTGCTGGCATCAGTGGCGAGCGAGGGCGCGATGCCGCCAGCGGCTGAGCGGCCCCACGTCGCAGGCCTCGCCTGCCCGCCGCTTCAAGTCCCATCACCTTCACCGACGCCTCGGCGTGCGCCTCGGGGCGCGTCCCCGCGCTGGTCGCCCCGCACCCGCTACCCCGCACCCTCGGATGAGGAGCGCGGTACACGGCTGCGGGGGCCGCGGAGCGCTTGCGGACCCTGGGCCGCGCTCGCTAGGGCTGCAGGCCCCGCGTTGATAGGTTCATTACATGTCAGTTAAGCGGCTGAGCTTGCCTCGTCTGCGCATCCCTCGTAGCTTTCCGGACACGCCGTTCCCGGCGGGCTTGATCTCGTGCACGGGTCGCCCTCCTTGGCTCAGCCTGCTGTCGGGGCGGAGGAAGTGTCACCGCTGCCGTGATAGTGTCCCTGCAATTACCATGGTCATTGCTTGCTCTCGGTTGGCATCGCGCGGTGTTTTGCGCCTAGTGTACGGTCCCCCAGCGGGGCCGGGCTTTTTTTATAGACAGTCGGTTACACGGGGGTAGCGAGGTGCCGAGCACCTGCGTGCAACTTGGGCAGCTGTATCTGCGCGGGTGTCGTCACTCTCTCATGTAACTTCACATGCATGAAAAAAAGCCCGCAAGCTGTTTCTTGTCCTGCATGGATCGCGAGCTCACCCCCCCCCCTTCGACGCGGGGCGCTTTCAAGGCGGGGGGACAGGGCTGGCCAGGCGCCGGCTTTCGGGCCAAGCAATTGCCTGGGTTTTCCCGCAGCCGCAGCCTCGCTCACAGTCCCGCAATGATCACTGCTCCCTCTTATTTGGCATTGCGCGGTGTTTTGTGCCCGGTGTACATCCCCCCGGCGGGGGTGGGGTTTCCTCGCAAGTCCTAGAGAGGCTGGGGGCCTTGATCCGGCTGCCAGCGTGTGGTCCTTTTTGACAGACATTCGGTTACACGGTGTGGTCTAACCGCGCGCTGGCGGCGACGCCGCGTGTGGGGCGGGCTTGGGCGGCCGCATCTGCGCAGGTGTCGTGAGTCTCTTGTGAAACTTCACTGTATTGTTTAAAGAAGCTGGCGAAGGCCGAGTTGGCCTCCTGCTGCTCCTGCCGGCGGTTCGCTGCATTCTGTCTGGTCTGATACAGAAAATCAGACGTAGACCATGTGGCCAGTCACCGAGAGCAAGGATCTGGCAGACACACAGGTACCAGGCAGGCCTGCGGCCGCAGGAAAGCCCGAGAAACCGCCATCTTTCAAGCCACAACGCCGCAACCTTTCCCCCAATCGCAAAGTCGTTCGGGGCAGAGGGGGGCAGCCCGGCACCACATGCAAAAGCGGGGGGGGGGGACCCATGCAAAAAACGCGAGCGATCAAAACACGGCATGGGGCGCGCTAACCCGCAGAACGTACACGGCCACAGCGACTGCGGGGCAGGGGCGCGCACATATCTTGTGTGACCGGTGCCATGCAATGGGCGCTGCAGCGGCTGATCAACGGTTTTGTGGCCTTTGAACTACCGACAACGGCAACCCTGCGCGGCCGCTGCACGCATGGCCATCTCAACCTCAGGTGGCGGCTGCAGGCCGCAGCGGCGAAGGCGGCGCTGTCCTAGGGGGAGGGAGGCATTACATTTGGATGCAGATCGTGTTACACATGCTCTGAGTGAAACTAAATCGTTCTTCAAACCCTGCTCAAGCAAAGGCCTTGAGAGGCCACACGCCAGAACAGTGCGCCATCCCGCGCACGCCGAGCGCAGGCCGGGGGGCGCGGGGCCCTGAAGACAGCATCATGCGGCAGCGGCGGCGGGTCACGGCTAGGCCCGGGGCAGAGTTGAAGGTGTTGTTGGAGACGGGGCCCGGTATGTGAGTGTTCAAGGGTGGCGGTGGGGCTCTCCTTGCTGACGACGGCCTGGACAAATAAGTCCAACATGGCGTCGCAGCAGCCTGCGTTGCACTGCACGGCATGCCCCTGCGCGCCAAGGTGGCGGGGCGCTGCTGCACCCCCATCGGCGGCCTTGGAAGGACCTCGCAAGCACGGCGCTGGACGCGGCTCTGCCAGGGCTGGGCCACGCGGCGCTTCGCTAGGCTCTGGCGCCGCAGGGAGGTCCTGATGAGGCAATGCACAATGTACCGCACGCCACCCGGACAAAAGGGCGAGACGCTCCAACCCCTGAAAAGCTCAGCAGACGCAGCCTCCCAGAGCGTTCTGGTGCTCCCTGCATTGCGCGGTGTTGTCATCTAAATCCTGAACAGATCACGCCGTGAAATCCGGCTGCTGAATCGCCGTCTTGAGCCGTGTCCAGGTGCGCCCCCGCACGTTGACAGACCGCACACCCTGCGCAAACAGCAGGCAGAGTGGAAGATTGCCATGTGCTCATGTGTCTGACCCAGATGCTTCAAAGACTGCAGCGCCGGCGGCGCGATAAAGCATTTGACTGTGTCTGCAACCAAGACAAAAAAGACATGCGTCCCTACCAGGCCCCTGCACTTCCGCATTCCAGCAAGAACTCCCAAAAATTGCGAGCAATGCTGTATCGCAATTCTCCATAGGGAGTGTACCCAAAGCAGCATCGCCTTGCCTTGTTGAGGTAGCGCGTTGGCAGCAGGACGAAGTGGGTCTTGAGCATTGAGACAGAGAACCCTGTGTAGGCCGCGAACGATGCGTGGACTGCCCCTTGTCCAAGGACCTGTGAAGCAGGGCAGGAGGAGGATAATGCTTTGTGCATTAAACACAATGCCAGGATTGTTGGCACTATGCACAACCTGTATGTGCCGGCTGCAGGGCACAAGCAGCAGCAGATTCAAACCGTGTGCAGTCGCATGATTGCAAGCAAGATGAACGAATCAGCTGCAGAGGTCGCAACCTGCACCCGCACCTTGCAATATATGCGATCGCTGGGTGTAGGGGCTGTGGCCCTGTAGACGTGGGGTGCAGGTCGGCCAGAGGCGGCACACAACACATGGTTGGCAAAGCACGATGATTGTGCATGGGAACAATGATGGGTTGGGGTGGCTGGAAATCATACTCAATTTTTGGCCAATAGCATGGCCTGGCCGGGTCAAAAACGTGGCAGCAACATATTGTGTGTGCATGCATTTACCTCTGATTGGCCACGCCACCCATTGACTTTTTATAAAATCCAATTCTAGGCCTGCTGTCTGGCACCGCAGCACCTTGTATCAAAAGAAAGTGTCACACAATATAGCCCGCACCTGATGAGGTAGGAGGGGTCTATGTACTTGATGTCGGCCTGGTCCTTGAAGTGGCCCTTGAGGGTGTCTCGCAAGAACACGCCGATGTCCTGGGGACCGGGGGGGGCGGGGCGGTGGAATAGGTGCACTTGAGGCAGGCGTTTGGGAGATAGGGGGGCGGATTTGAGGCGAGCTTCAGGCATGGCGTTTGAGGAGGGTGCAGACGCAAAGCGCACGAGCTCGCCGACGCTGAGCAGACCAAAAAGTGCATGCAGGTCTCTCTGGGTTTGGCCTTGCGGCCCGCTAGTGCCCCGGCGCACACGCAAACATTTTCAGCAATGCAACTATCTGCGCCTCCAAGGATCTTGATGCCGGCTCTCACCTTCAAAATGGCGTATCCCTGCTTGTCGATGCCCGCGCACTTCTCCTCCTGCCCCACGCCCTCAGCAACGCAGACCACGCAGTGGCCCTTCTTGTCCAGGATGGCCTTGATGTGGGCAAGAAGCTTGGGCGAGTGGACAGGCCCCATCTATGTTGTGGGATGGGGAATGCAGGGATGCGGATACCGTGTGGATAGGGGAAGGTTGAGAATGACTCAGCAGGTGAGGTGAATGAGGTGAACGCTTTCTCAGAAGTGCCGCAGCGAGCCTGCGTGCCTGGCTGCAGTAGCAAGCAGCGCTGTCTGCTGAGTCCAAAGGCTGCCCATTTGACATTGTAATGCTGTCACCCCATCCTGTAACCCCCACCTCACCCCCACAACCACAGCTTCTCACCCGCACACATTTTGAAAAACCATGTTTAACCATGCATCCATGCGATACGCACACACGAACACACGCATGCATGCATGCATCATGCGTGCTCAGACAAACCTCGGGGATGAGGCAGATGTCAACGATGCCGCTGGCCAGGGAGGCCTGCATGGCTATGAACCCACAGTTGCGCCCCATCAGCTTGACCAGCCCGATGCCCCTGCGGCCGCTCATCGCCTCCACCTGTGCGCGGACGATATGGATTTGTTTTGTAAGTAGGGCCCTCTCCGTGCTACATGCCTGGGATTGAAGAAAGGAGCAAAATGGAGCATGCTGGGGGCTGCATGAGTTTGCAGCCCCCAGCCACGAACGTCTGCCATGCGTGCGCTTGACGGTTTGGCGACGGGAGGACGCCGGCGCCGGCAGTCGCAGCGCACCTAGGGCTGGGCAGATTGCTGCGCAGCCCACCTTTGCCGCCAGCAGTGCGCGGTGCGCCTCAGCCACGGCCGTGTCAAAGCCGAAGCACTTGTCGATGAGCAGGATGTCGTTGTCGATGGACTTAGGCACCGTCGCCACTGTGCAGATCACCCCCTGACCGGTTTGCCAACGTGCCAATTGCGGTTTGGAAAGTGGCTGAAAGGGCGAAAGTCACGCGCTGCTAGGGGCACACCTGGGGCTAGCAGCATGTTGAGCATGATCAGGATCTGCAGATCTATGAGCCTGGGACTGCCCTGTGTGGGGGACGCTGCTGGGTGCTGGCATCTGTTGCAGGCACAGCAGCACTGCCGCCACCGGTGGCCACCGCCACTGCAGCCTTGGGCAGCACGAATCACAATTCAGCCCCCCTCCCCCTGCCTCTCGCACCTGCCGCTCGAGCTCCTCGGTGATGGCAGCCGCGGCGTGGTTGCCGCCGTTGCCACCCACCTGATTACAGGTATGGGTGCGGAGGGGTTACGGCGCTAGTGTGGCAAGGTGATTGATAACTTTCATGCTTTTGAGAGCCGCAGAAAGTGAGAGACTACTGCGGGGCAGGTCACCAGTTGCAAGTCTCCTTCGAGCATGGTGGAGGCCCAATCCAGCAAAGGAGAAAAAACACAGCTTTCAGAATTTGTTGATTTGCAAAACCAACTAAGCAGCAGTCACAGCTGTATGCCTCCCACCCTGGGCCACTTTTATGCAATGTATGCGGTCAGAGGCAGCGGCTCGCTGCCAGCGGCCCGCTCACAATGTAGAGCATGTTGACGCCCCACAGGTCTATGCGCCTCACGACCTCCTCAACATTGACGCCGCCGCGCGAGGTGCCCTGGGGTTGGAGAGTGAGATGCGCTCCAAGTAAGAGGAATATGCAGGAATTGGTGATGCGTCCACTTGCAAGTGGTGGAGCCCCGGTGCTGCCAGGCAGTTGGAGGCACATTTGTGGCAATAATAGGCCTTGCAAATTTGGCCATTACGCAACCACAGTGCTGCGAGCCAAGCGCGTTTCTGCAATCGGTGCTCGCCCCTGCAGCTATTCTCGCACTGCAGGCTCACCAGCATGGTGCCGCCCTTGAGGTGGATGCCGTCCACGGCATGGCGCGTGAGGGTGACGGGCTTTGCGCCCTTGGTGTAGAAACCCGACAGGCCGTACTTGATGCCCAGGATCTGGTCCTCGGCCACACCTAAAGCAAGATGGGGCGGTGCCGCGGCTGAGGGATGACTGGTGTTTTGAGGTGTGTCTCAGGAAGTGGGAAGACCAGCACATATTGCAGGTTGTGGTGTTTCAAAGGGGGGGGGAAGACCGAGTCAGTTGCAAGTTGCCAGAAGTAGTGTTGTGCATCACAGCAGTGCTGCACAGCTGACTATAGGTACAAACGGCGGCACGCAGTCCGGGGCCGCATGGCAGCGAGGCCGTACCGTAGTCTGTCAAGGTGAACACAATGTTCTGGACAACGTCGTTTGTGCCTGGGCAGAGGCCGTCGCTGGTCACGATTGCCGCGGTCACCTTGGATGGACAGTAGTGAGGGCGCATAAGCGAAGTGTTTGTGAGTTGGTGGCGCCTCAATGTAAAGATTCTCAAGCGCATACAGCAAAGCCGGTGGCCAAAACGGTTGCCAAGATAGGCGTGCGATGCGTTATTGCTGCAAAATCAGGTCGCTGCAAAACGCGCCTGATGAGGCGTCGCTGCATCACACCAGTGCATCGCACGACGTGCTGGCTGGAAGCACTGCCCACTCGGATGCATCCTTACCTGTGCTGGGTCGAAAAATATCGTCTCTCGTGGTCCGCTGCGGATGGCCCACTCAGGGAAGGTGGCGTCCTCATCCTCCTGCAGTGCGTCCATCACCGCCTTTGGCGCCTTCAGGCCCGTCACCTGCACACAAACATGTTGTTGGCATGCGGTGCGCCGCGTACAGTGTGAAGCCGCTATGCGGCGCGCACAAAAGGAGCGCTGACTATCTCAGGCGCTGCGGACCGCCCACGAGCGTCGAGTCACATGCATATCAGAGCAGCTTGCGGCTGGCTGACCAGCCCCCAGGTTCTATGCAGCACTCGTCATGTGGGGGCCATGAAGACACGCTCAAGCAGCCTGGGGTTACGCCAAGCCGGTGGGGACCAAGCAGCGTTGGGCTGCACACACCTTGTCCGACTCGTAGATAGCTGTGTGCAGCCGCACGCGGTCGAGGTCACCCACTGCGGCGTGCAGGACGATCGGCGGCCATTGTACATCAAATGTGTGGCTCGGTTTATAGCACGTGCGTGTTGCAGCTTGGGGCAAAGGGAGTTCAGAACCCGCAGGGTGAAATGCTGCTGCCTAGCTGATGATGCGCAGACACCCAGCTGCTGACTCACCAAACCCGCCGCCCGCATTGTTGTCCTTGGTGAACGGCGAGGGCCTGGCGGAACGTGATCCGACGGGGTGGTGGGTTGCGGTGCTAATGCCGACCAACCTGGGGTGCTGCGCCATCTGGGCTGGCCAACCTACCAGGCGCTTCAGCAAGCTCAAGCAACCATCAAAGAGAGGCAACTTAAGAATTATCACTGCTACTGCAATGATGTGCGGGGGTGGTCCGGCACAGGTTTATCTAGAGGTGAGACAATCGCACCTGGGCTTGAGGAATTCACGCAGCATCTCGACCTGCAGCGTGTCTGCGCGCCATGATGAGCCCGACAGTGTTGAGGGGGATCGGATACTTTGCATGTCGATGCCATGCAGCCGCGCATGGTGGGTTTTGCTGGTTTGCTCAACAGGTGGGCCTCACTGCACAAGAAGACCGCACAAAAGCATGCCACTGTGCGCGTTCGCCAACCCTACCTGCAGGGTGGGTACCCTTGAATCCCGAACGAGCGCCTGAAATCGCAGGCCCGCCCTGCTGGGGCGCCGACACGGCCTTGATCGCAGTTCCGGTCTGGACGTGCCGCGGCACACTGCGCCAACATGCAACGTCACCGCCGCCGATGCTGCTGCCGCGTGCGCGCTGCACTGGCGCCGCCCCGACCACGAGTCTTTGATACGAAAGCATGTTTCTTTGTAATAGATTTGTCAAGTTGATCAGATGTGTTAGACGAAGATCGGACACGGCTCCATATGATACAGTGAAGGTCCTGCTAGCGGCGTGATGATTAAATAGCTGGAAGTTCCTGCTCTTCAAGCTGCAATTGCGTGCGAGCGCCCGAGCTGGACCAGGGTTGTCGCGAGGGGTGCCGCAACGGTTGGTGTCTGGTGAGTGACTTTGATGAAAGTGGTGTATAACATAAGTGACACACGGACGTATTTGCAACCGGCTTCACGGGCTGCAGGTGCCGTGCGATATCATACGGTAGGCGACATCCGCAACTGTGACAGGTGCTTCGGTGCTGGAGGCTGCATTGATGCATAGGCCCCATGCCGGGCATGGGTGTGCCCGCTGACCATTTGCACTATTACCCCGGACCCTGCAAAAGAACCATGCTGATGCTGTTGGCTTTATTGTCACTTGCCAGCATCAGTATGATATTGGCGGCCGGATTGAGAAATCCTTCACGTGTGGGAGCTCAAGGTGTACAGGAGGCGCATTTGACGCTTTGCGATACACCGGACTGCGTGAATTGATTACTATGCCAGTGCGGCTGGTGATCCCTCACAGATAACAATGATTACCATGCTGATAACATGCATGCAGGAGAAGGGGCGCCGCAGCCACTGGCGGCAGCAGCTGTCTTGGCAGAACGTCCAACAACACACAAGATCGGCCGGCAATCAAAGCAAACAGACTCGCGGCGTGCAGAGGAAGTACAAGCGGGCCGCAATAAAACACACACATGTAGGACAGAGAGATGCAGGGTCGTTTGGATTAGCATGCTGGGTGCATGCATGCCGACAGCGCCACGCGAAAAGGGCCCACACGAGCTCTGTCAGCAGGTTTTAGGTGCGGACCGTTATACGGGGCTATGGAATCTGCCCCAATCAATGGATGCAGCAGCGGAGGCCTGGGATATGCATCAGTGCAAATCCGGCTGGTTGATGGCAGTCTTGAGCCGGTTCCAGCGCCGTCCTGTGGGGTTGACCTTCCTTGGGGCCTGCAAGTCGGGCGAATCGCGACACGGTATTGGCGAGCGGCTCAAAAGGGCTGGATGCGCAAGAGCTGCGCACGTTTTCAAGAATGTAACACCAGGTCAACTTAAATATTTTTCAGACATATTCTGTGCTATTTCTGCTGTTTATGCAATCCCTCAAAAATCTGGCACAGCCGTAAAACCCTCCTTCACAGAGTTCGTGCTTGCGTTTGCAAGTGGACACCCCCACGCCGCCAAGCCCCAGCACTCGTCCCCGCCGAAACCCACCTGAATGATGGTCTCTATGGGCAGGTAGACATAGTGGGTGTTGACCAGCCCTGCGGTGAAGCCGGTGTAGCCGGAGAATGCGCCGTGCACGGCTCCCTGCCCAAGGACCTGGGCAATAGAGGAAGAAGAGGGACTCAGATGTCCTTACATTCAAGGGCACGTGTGGTGCCAGAAAGCGAGGTGGTCATGGCTCAGCAGGCAATAACTCCGGATGGTGAGCAAGCACGCACAACCCTGTTATGGCCTGGGCGTGGGGGTAGGGGGGCGGAGAAGGGTGCACACGGCGAGCCCGGCCCCTTTCCACGACTGCTAGAGCCCATCTCATTCACCTTGCAGTAGATGCGGTCGTTTGAAGTCGTTGGAATGGACCTGTGTTCAAGCAAACAACGGTTCAGGTGACTCACCAGCAGTTAGCAGTGGGCCGCTCTACACCCTGCACTGTTTAGGAGGGCAACCAACTTGTCCAACCCCAGCACGCTGCCGAGGCAGCACCCAGCGGACTCAAGGATCTTCAAGGCATCCATGAAACCGACCTGCAGCACCGACAGCCGCACCTGATGAGGTAGGAGGGGTCTATGTACTTGATGTCGGCCTGGTCCTTGAAGTGGCCCTTGAGGGTGTCGCGCAGGAACACGCCGATGTCCTGGGGACGGTGTGTGAGAGAGCAAGAATGTGTGTGTGTGTGTGCGTGTGTGTGTGTGTGTGTGTGTGCGCGCGCGCGCGCGCGTTCGCGCGCCTGGTCGGCTTGTCAAATATAGTTGGCCTGTTCCTTCAATAGCATGGATGGGATGCAGCTTGACATGCAGCAGGGGGGTGTGGGATTCAAGTGAGGCATGGACGGCGCACATCACACAAAAGCCGTGCTTGCGCGGGCCGGACGCCGCAAGCTTGCTGCCAGCACGACAAAGTGGCCACAACCGCTGCCCTGGAGCCAGGCCCCTGGCTACTCTGCATCTGCTCACACCTTGAGGATGGCGTTGCCACTGGCGTCGGTGCCACCCTTGCCTTCCTGGTTGACCAGGTCCTGCGGAAGTGGATGCCAGTGAGTGCGGCGGTCACCTCACACATGTGGTGTGCATACAATTTGTGTGCATACCAATACATCAACCTTGCCAGTATCCACCCTCTTCTGCAAAAAAACATGAAGCCCCTGAGGTCTCTTTGAACATCCATCTCAATGCTTCTTGTGGCCTGCAGCCGACAATGATGAAGGCGGACCCCGAAAAGCATTGACGCCAGCCTCGAGACAGCAAGACGAGACTGCACGTGCAACCCCGTCACCTGCCCCGCCCCCTCTGCGACGCAGATGACGCAGTGACCCTTGCGGTCCAGGATGCTGCCAACATGGGCCAGGAGCTTCTTCTGGTCAAACTTGATCTGGGGTTGATTATGTAGAAAGGAGCAAAGGGCATGTTGCATTCAAGCATACAAATGCCAAACCTCCCGCTTGCAAACAGCATGTGTGCACAATCTGGAGCCCCTCCAGCAACGCAATTCAGGCGCCAACCCTTCCTGTCATCCCCTAAAAACCTCTGTGGTTCTCACCCTCAGTCCTGCCAAAACCATCTGCCGCTGGCAGCCCCGCCCTGCCCCAGACACCCTAACAACCCAGCCCGCCTGACCTCGGGGATGAGGCAGACGTCCACCACCCCGCTGGCCATGGAGGCCTCCATCGCGATGAACCCGCTGTTGCGCCCCATCAGCTTCACGATGCCCAGCCCGCGGCGCCCGCTGGCGGCCTCGACCTGATGTTTTGGGTGAGATTCACGGGGCGGGGGCTTGTGTAAGAAGAGTCACAAGGCAGCGGATCGGCGCACTTGCGAGTGGCAAAGCAGCAGGGTACGTAGGGAGCGGGTGCAAACGCCAGTTTGGACTGCAGCATAGCATGGCGAGGAATGAGGAAGCTGTGACCCCCGCGAGCACTGCTGCAGCAGGCAGTGCAAGGACGCACACCTTTGCCGCGAGCAGCGCGCGCTGCGCCTCCTCGACCGCCGTGTCAAACCCGAAGCACTTGTCGATGAGCAGGATGTCGTTGTCGATGGACTTGGGAACGCCCGCCACGACGCACTTGACGTCCTTTGAAATGTGAGGAAAGGAGCAGGAAACGAATTTGAGTGCGCCATGGGAGGTGTAGTTGTTGGGACCATGGGTGGAAGCATGCACAGGTAAGGAGGCTAATACTTTGCAAAGTGGTGCTTGATGGTTGGGGTAGCTGACAGGGTGGCGATGGCGCAGCTGCACGAGCAGGTGCCTCTCACCATCAAAGCGCTGGGCCAGGCACATGCGTGCACATGCGCGCGCTTCATACACGAACACGAGACTAGGCACTGTTTGTGTGACACCAAAACCCTGGCGAGTGTCAAGGCCCCGTGCATGCCCCCTGTGAACTCTCGCCTGCCGCGCAATCTCCTCCTGTATGGCGTTGGCTGCCGCATTGCCGCCATTTCCGCCCACCTGGTGGGCAAAGCGCAGCAGGATTGCGTATCATCAACATGGCATTGCACAGCGCCTTTCCAATTCATGCCAGCCTTTTTCACAACAACACCGCCAAGTGTGATCACCTCCCATCAGATAATCCCTTCTAAACCCGATGGAGGTGCCCTTTGGTAATGAGCTGGACACGGCGTCACCCTAAACGCAGGCCAGCTTGGGGAGCTGGACGCACGCAGGAGGGCCAGGCTCAAGCAACAGCCCAGCAGCCGCTCACCACAAAGACCATGTCCAGGCCCCACAGGTCTATGCGCCTCACGATCTCCTCTATGTTTGCACCGCCGCGCGAAGTGCCCTGCAGATAGCATCCCCGTGCAGTCAGGTGGGCAGATATGGTGGGACAAGATGAGAAGGGCTAGATGCTGGACGCAAGAGGACCGCCTGCCTGCCACACACCAACACAGCGCGCCCTTGCCATTGATGCTCGTGCCTGATGCTGCAACCAGGTCCTGTCATGCGCGCCCCGCGGCATGTCCCCAGGACACTCCATCAGGAGGCGCTGGGGCTCTGGCAGTCCTGCCGCCCTCACCAGCATGGTGCCGCCCTTCAGGTGGATGCCGTCCACCGTCTGGCGCGTCAGGGTGACGGGCTTTGCACCCTTGTTGTAGAAGCCCGCCAGGCCATAGCGGATCCCAATGATTTGGTCTTCAGGGACACCTGGCAATATGAGTTGCATTGTTTAGGGGTTTTGAAGGTTTGGCTGAGCAGTCTCGATGGCATGGTGTTTTTTGAGCTGTTGGTACCAGGGGGCAAAACACCTGCATATGTGCGCGCATGCGTTTGCGTGCATGCGCGTGCACGTTGTGAAACCTGAGTATGCCTGGTTCGTGGATGAAGAGGTAGAGCTGGCTGCCTGCCAACCACAACGTGCTAGGGAAGCACCCTCCGGCAAAATCAAAGCAAAAGCCTTTGAATTGGGATGCAGTGGCCTTGTCAGCCAATGCATAGGGAAGCATCGAGCCGCACCATAGTCTGTCAATGTGAAGACAATGTTCTGCACCACATCGTTCAGGCCAGGGCACAGCCCGCCGCACGTCACGATGGCTGCCGTCACCTGGATGCAAGGGGGTGCTGAATATTGTTGGCTCGTGTTGCCGCCAGAGGCAACCGGCTTGGGGCCGGCTCTTAGCAGCACAGGTGCAAACCGCTCTTTGTTGATAGCATGAGCTGAAATCCCCAAGCCTGCCTGACAGCGCTCACAACCACAAGGCAGCAAAAGCAACGACCGAACCCTTTGGCACAGCGAACAGACCCTGTGCTGGGATGTTCCCAGGCCAGGCATATTTGCGATATCCCCTGAAACCTCTCGCAGGCACCAGGCCGCACCTGGGAGGGTTCAAAGTAGATCGTGTCGCGCGGCCCGCTGCGGATGGCCCACTCTGGCAGCATCAGGCAGGTGTCATCCTCCCCAGATACGACGCCGTTGCCGCAGGCAGCCCCAGACGAGAGCTCCGACTCGTATTCCACAGTGTGCAGCCGGATGCGGTCCTTGTCGCCCACTGCGTTGTTAGCACGATTAGAGTTTGCAGCAGGCTGATTGCTTGTGTGCTTGCCGACTCAGCACGGGGTCAGAGGTGGGGTGGGTGTGATGGGGTTTTGCATCTCTGCGCTAAAACTGCAGGAGCGCTTGTGAAACATATATCAAAACAGACGCTTTGAGCCACATAGCAAGGAGCTGCGGGCATGTGGCAACGGCCGGGCGCTGAGGGAATGCTAGGGTTGCGGCCTGTGCTAGGGTCGCTGTACGCGCAGTGGGCGTGGGGTTTGGGCACCCAGCTTTCAAGATTTCTAATGATTTTGAGACTGGAGAGGCGCTCTGCAATACAGCGAACCCTCACCAAAGCCGGCGCCCGCATTGTTGTCCTTTGTGAAAGGCGAGGGCCTGCAGACCGCAGGAGGCACACAGCCGCACAGAGAGGTACGGTTTCATGGACAACACGGCTTCGTGGGGTGCCTCCGCCAGAGCATGCAGCCTACCGCCCTCCTGGGGCCGGTGGGTTGACTCAGCAGCTGCCTCCCGGTCGGCAGGGGCGCAGAGCAGCTACTGCCAGCAGGCCGGGGGCGCCGCGGCGCAGAACTGTCATACCAACCTGGGTGTCAGCTTGTGGCGCAGGGTTTTGACCTCAAGGATATCCAGATCTGGGCACACAAAGGTTTGCATCAGGCCAGGGCACAAGGGTGAAATGGTGTGGCATTGTGTGTCAAATCGAGCTGCTGCATGCGAGACGGGCCGTCCTGTCGTTCCATTTCCATCAAGTCGAACAACGCATTGATGAAGGCGGCTGATCCAGTGAAGCATGACGCGCATACTCGGCGCCTCCCTGCGCATCATTCGCATCGCACCGTCCAAGCTCGCGGCCACGCGGCCAGATGTGTAGGAACCCGTGATGTACGCGGGCTGCCCCAGCGCCCCCGCTGCGCTGGGGGCGGCCGCCCCTGCAGGCTCCGCAACCGAAGCGGGCGCCGCCGCGCTCGATGAGAGGTCCTCTGCTGTGAAGTGGACGGTCGTGTCCTTTGCAGGACCGTCACTGGGTGCGGCCGCCGCACGCGGCTCCCGGATCGACCGCCGGTCCTCCCAGGGCCACCACCAGCTCATGGCAACCGGCAGTGGTGCCCGCCGCGGTGCACAACGTACCGCGGGGCGTGCGCCCGCCGGCCTCATGCAGGCCGAGCGTCCAAGCTGCATCACAAATGCCCCTTGAAACAACCACTTCACGACAGTCAGTCACGCGGTATTCCCAGATGAAAAGGGTAAACGGATCAGATCCTTTTCGACAAGGTGCTGTAAACCTGCCAAAAACAGGCTGTAATGACGTAAGTTGTCTGTTCATGAAGGTTTCTACGGTGTTGCGCCATTCATATCCCCTGAAAAGGCAGCCGTTCTCGCACCCACCTGAGTGCCTGGGCACCCGCAACCCGTGACATCTCCTGCGGAACGAGCACAATGTTCTTGCTAGTCTACCCACAAAAGCCAATCTCTTAGCTATGAAACTTAGCCGCTTTCTACTTTAGTGATCTCAGGCCTTTGCCAGCTCGCCAGACGCGCATAGCCTCCCAGGACATCAGCATTCGGCACGCAGTGACGGCAGCACACCATGGGGTGGTGGCCATTCAGCAAAGGCCCGGTGGAGGCCAAGCCACTGCCCAAGGCGCGGCAGCAGCAACTTGACGAGGACGCGCAGCGGCTAAAGAAATTGCAAACGGCGGCGGCAGGCGGCGGCAGTGGCGATGCCAAGGCAGTCGCAGACATGTTCGCGTCGCCCGTACCGCGGCCGGCCTCGATTTTTGAGTTCGGCAAGCCGGTGCCGCTCAGCAGCGACCACCTCGTCGGCAACTGCGCCGGTGACAATCCGGATGCAATCCAGGCGTGCACGTGGACAATAGAGCCGCTGCAGGGCAAGTCACGGGAGAAGCGGCCGGTGTATAGGATTGAGTTTTGAGGCCGCCGCAGCCGTATTGGCGGCCCCAGCCAGTGCCATGTGGTGTGGGGCTTTCCCGGCTCTGCTCGGCGCATCACCGTTCGCAGGGCTGGCGCTGCGCACCTATGTCGTAGGCTTGCGCCCTTGAAACAGTTACTGTTTGTGGTACTGCGCGGCGCTTGGCGCAGCTTCGCTGGACCATCAGCAGCAGCGCGCTGTACGGCGCCACTTTTTATGTGGTAAGCTGGTGAAGTGCAATGTTCAGGCGGGGCATCTCACAAAACGCCCAAGAGGCGTCACTGTTTGTCGGCGCGCCAGTGCTGCGGCGTTGCTCTGCTGCGCCAGTCATCGCCTACTGGCAATGCTGCATGCACTCTGCTTTAGGCAAGAGCGCTGCAGCAGCAGATCCGCTGGGGCCATTGGCGGCTGTCTCCTTTTTGCGGTCGCCACCACAGCTAGTAACCTGCCGCTTTGCCTTGCGATGCAGAGCCACCTCAACGGTTTCAGCTTCCAAACCGTTTTGTCTGGGCGCAGGGCTTGCTATTTCTTCCTGTTGGTTGTTTTATGTTGTGCCTTTGTAAGCACGCAGCTTCTCATAGGAGAATTCGGCGTGGCAAATTCCCACGAACTCCCTGATACCTGCACCGCAGCCCATGCAGCAGCACGAAGAGCCCTCAAGACTTATGGCACTGGCTGGCAGGGCAGCACTGGCAGGGCAGTTAAACACACTTGATCAGCATTGCTTGCCTTGCTGAGTCAGATAACAACAGGAGGGGCACAGGCGGGGTGCCAGCTGCAAGCTGTCGCCCAGGGTCCCCTAGCTGTCATCTTTTTTGGCATCAAATGTGAGGTGGCAAATCAGTTGTGTTATGGTGAACGCCCAAATTAGGCACATTGTACAAGCTACAAAGCGGCTGACTATCTACGTGAGTTTCCACCCCCAAAAAATGAGAAAGGATCAAATAAGGGTGGGTTCCAGAGATGCAATGCTTTGCAGCAGGTGATCAGCTGGTGAATTGTGTGCAGGGATGGTATGGCCTAAGGGTGAGCCGATTTGGCAGCACAATGCGCGCGCGTGTGGGGGGGAGGGGAGATGTTCCTAGTGTGGTGCAGCCAAACATTGCAAAGCACCTTCAGGGGTCATTTTGTTTTATGCGTTTTGTAGAGTCCCCGGCCATTAAAAATCATCCTCCTGCCACAGCCTGAGAGAAGCCCGTGCCTGGGGGGCGTTTGAGCAGCCCTGCAGGGTTATGAAAGTGCACAAGGCAGATTGGCTGCCGGTGGTGCGTGATGCGCGCCTTGAAATGGTGTAAGCACGCAAGGAGAGAGGCGTATGCAGTGACGGGATGGCACAGGGACCTGCTGTGAAGAGATTCCACGCACCACTGGATGCGAGAGTCATGCGTGGCAGGGCCCTGCTGTGTCGAGAGCATCCGACAGCGGAGGAGAAAGAGCGAGTTTGTGGATCCATGCAACCTGCCCCTAGCACCCGACTTCATGTCTCCTGCCTAAGCACGCCTAAGCCGTGGGCGGCAGACGCTGCTGTGTCGTCAGGCTGGTGTCGAATCGCTCTTGTTCCCTTTTCAGGGCTGTGGGGGAGCCCTAGTGCATGGGGGCTGCATCTTGGTTTTGCTCTTGCCCCTGCTGCTGCGGCGGTTGGACCTTGTCTCTCCCTCCGCATCCTTCTTCGGCTGCTGCTGCTCCTGCTGCTCCTACCGCTGCGCCTGCGCCTTGCGCGCGGCTGCGGTGCTGCGCGTCTCCCGCCTCGGCGGGCCCTGGTCCCCGCACGCAGCCGCCACAGGCGCGCTTGAGGGCCCACCAGTACGGCCGCCGCGCCGCGCCGCCACCCCGCCGGCTTCGCGGCCCCCTCGGCCGCGGCTGCGCGCAGCGACATCGCGCTCGTCCTCCTCGTGTACCTGCTCCTGCTGCTGCTGCTGCTCCTGCTGCTGCTCCTGCTGCTGGTCCTGCTGCTGGTCCTGCTGCTGCTTGTGTTGCTTCTCCTGCTGCTGCTCCTGCTGCTGCTTCTGCTGCTGTGCCTGCTCCGGCACCTGCGCCTGCGCCTGCTGCTGCATCTGCTCCTGCTCTTTGCCGGCGCCGTCGGCGCAGCTGGCCTGCCCTGAGTCGTTGTGCAGGCCCACGCCCCCGCCGCTGCCCTGCATGCTGGCCGGCATCCAGGCAGGCAGCTGCCGGTGCGCCCGTGAGCGGGCGATGGGCACGGGCGGCTCCGGAGCCACCTCCGCCGCCGCGGCCGACCCAACAGGCGCGGCGCGGGCGCGCGCATCACCCGCGGCCGCAGCCGCACAATTGGAGGGCCCTGCACCTGCGCCAGAGGCCGCCGCTGACCTGGGGCCCGCCGCCGACGCGACTCCTGCCGCCTCGCCTTCTTCCCCGCCGCTCAGCCCCGGGGGCGTGGCCCCGGCCTCGCCCTCCTCTGCCAGCCGCTTCTCCGCCGCCAGCTGCCCCAGGAGCGTGGTGGCCGCCAGCTCGTCCGCCGCCAGCTCTGCCGCCGCCGGCTGGGCGTCCGCCTCCAGCTGTGCGAACTGCGCCTCCAGCGCCGGCTTGGTGAGCGCCAGTGAGTTGAGCGCCGCGGCGGCGGTGGGGCGGTCGCCAGGAGATGCGCTCAGCATCCACCTACGCGTTGGCACCAGTTCAGAGAGCGGTGATCTCAACTCAGAGGCTATTGGCAGACAATTTTGTGCGTGGCAAGGAGCAATCGGATGTATGGACTCCCGCCAAAACCCAGGTGATCACTGACGCGTAGCTACCCCAACAGCCCCCAAGGGCCCTGCAACCAACAATCGCACAGCGCGAACGAGGTCCCCGCCGCCGACCGGCCGCAGCAACTCACAGGACCGGGACCCGCAGCTCATCATTGTGGTCCAGCCCCTGGAACACGTGGGCACGCATGGCATTGGCCTGCGCCAGCAGCGCGGCCTCGCAGGACTCCCCGCCTTCTACGGCCTGGAACCTGAACGCGTCGGCCGCGGCGTCGTCTGCGCCGCCGGCCCCGATGTAGACACCTCCCAGCCTGGCGATGGTGTAGATGATGGTGCCCGCGCTCCAGATGTCCGCCTGGTGTTAGTGACCGGCGCAGCGATGGCTCAGAGGGGGCATCGTGCACTTATGAAATTGGGTCAGCAGCCCATGGATCAGCAGCCCGTGTGCACCCAAGGCCCCGAGTGAAGCTGCTGCGAAGCCTTGTCGTAGGGCAGCCCCGCTCAGCAACCCCGCAGTGCGTGAAAAACGCTGTACAGGGCAAGGAGGCATACGCGCGCAGGCCAACTGCGCCGCGTCAACGCTCACGGGGCAGGCCGCAATGTCGCCCGCCGGCACGGCCTCCACGGATTGGCGCCAAAGCTCCGGGGCCGCGCTGCGGGTGCGGCAGGCTGTTGTGAGTCGTCACGCCCCCCCCTCAGTCGTCGGGTGGTGCTGCTGGCATATTGAAACTCCAATGCTGGCCAGGTCCCCTGCTACTCTGATGGCAGGCAGGAAACCACCGCGTGTGCTGGCGGCCCGCGTGCCCCGGCGCGCTCACCGGCGGTAGGCGGCGCTGGGAAGCAGCTGCCGCGCAGGCGTGCCCTCGTCCACCAGGTCGCACAGCACGGTGGGCGCGGCGCAGCTGAACCCGTCGATGAGCAGGCGCGAGCCGGCCAGCTTCTCCGCCAGTGCGCTGAGGCCCGCGCCGCTGTTAGCGGCCTCCGCGATGGCGGCGGCGTCGACGCCCTGAGGGATCGAAACGGCAAATGGCTGGCGAGGTGGGGGCAGCTGGGGATGCGGCGGCATGCAGATCAAGTCATGCATACAGGCATGAGGCATGGTCGAGATGAGGCTGCAGGGCAAAGCAGCAGGTAGCATGCAGCTCCAGGTGCCAGCTGCCGCGTCACTGACCTTGTAGATGATGTCGCTGTGAGAAGGGGCGAGAAGCGCGCAGTGCAGGGCAAGTTAGACACAGGGCTGGACATGGCTGGGGCTCCAGCCTTCCCAGTCAGCTGTCAGCCCCTGGGAGCACACCTTTGAACCAAACCGTGGGGCAGCGCTGTCCACGAGCTGGGCCCACGCCCGCCAGGCTAGCGAGCGTGCAAAACGGACAGGTCCCAGGCACTGCTCACCTCAGGTGCAGAGCGCGGTGCGCAATCTCGTGGCCGTGCAGCTCCTGCAGCGCCTTGAGCAGGCTGGAGCCCAGGGTGAACGCCAGGGTGGCGCCCAGCATGTCGCGCGCCCTTGGCAGCTCGACCTGCACCAAGGGCAGATGGGCCAGCATGGACGCCAGGTGGGTTTTGCAATTATGTTGAGCGATGCAGCTGTGAAGCAACATTGCAAATGCAGGGACACCAGCTTTGACGGCCCATGCACACTGACGCACTGCACCTGACTGTGTGCCCCGTGCCAAAAGCGAGCATGCACGCCCGTCGCGCACCCGCGCACTCAGGTCGCTGAGGAACGTCTCCAGGTCCGGCCCCATGGCCATTGTCGACACCACCACCGCCGACGCCCTGCCGGACACCGCCACGGCTTGCAGCGGCGCGGCGTACCCCTTGCCCGCCATGAAGGAGTGCGCCAGCAGAGAGCCGACGACGGGCATCGCTGTGGCGGGGTCCCACGGCTGCAACATGGCCGTTAGCTGGAGGCTGCCAAGCACGTGGCGGATGCGCAGGGGCATCGTGGTGGCGTCAGCACCGCTCTGCTGCCGCAAGTCGACGACCGGGTCTGTGAGCTGTGGTGGCGGGGGAGGGGGCAGGAGCAGATGGATGTCAGGAGTGAGCAAGTGCCAGGGCTTTGCATGGCTCCCAGAAGCAGGACAGGGTCCGATTACGCAAATTGGACGACTAGGTGTGCGAAATGGCGCAACCTGAAGAAAGGGGTAAATCGTACCCCAAACAAGCCGCTGACTCAAGATTCAGCCTTACTCACAAGGTCGTCCTCGGCCATCACGTTGATGATGCCAGTGCTGAGAAGCGTGGTCTCCAGCACGTTCGCCGCCGCGTCAAAGTCGAAGGAGCCGTCGTCCCGCACGGTCTCCCGCATGAGGTCGGACTGCTTCATAAGCAGCTTGATAATAGGGTCGCCCGCCGCCTCGCTGGCCCTCAGCCTCTCGCGCGTGGCGGCCTGCAACGCCTCTGAGTCAAAGGGGTGCATGCAGGCCTACATGGAGGGCGCGGCGGCGCCGGTGTGAGGACACCAGGCATGGGGGCGGGGCGAGGGAGTACTGCAATAAGTGACGTCAACAAATGGTGTTGGCGGCGGCGCCACAGCTGTTTCCGGCAGCTGGGGCTGGTCCCTTGTGAAATGCCTAAGTATAAGGATAACAGCAGGGGCCATGTGATCCCTTGCGAACGGCCTCCTTAAATGGCATATGAAACACTTCATGAAAGGGCCCTGACACAGCCCATTATCCCCAGAACCTGCAACAACCAGATGCACCATGACACAACTCTGATCCATGCATCACCTACCAGCAGCTTTCGCTTCAGGGCCAGGGACGCGAGGTCCTCGAACCCCTTCATCAACTCGCTCTTGCCGTGCGGCAGCCGCAGGCCCGCGCGCCAGCCGCTCCAGCGCTCATCCGCCAGGAACGAGGGGGCGAGGAACACCATGGATCTTAGCGTCTTGAATTGCAGCTCGGACGGCTCCGCCTCGGGCAGCTTCTGCTGGGCCGGGTTCTCCCGGGGGCTGTCGGCGCGCTGCGCGTCGTCGGCGACCAGCGTCTCCATGCCCTGCATGCGCCCTGGGGTTAGTAGTGGCGGTGTGGGTGGTTGACGGAGTGGGAGCCGCTGGCTGGTTCAAGCGGACGTGCCGGTGCGCATCAATGCAATCAGGGCCAGACACGGTGCTACTTTGTGGCTGGGGGGTCGAACCTCCTAAGGAAAGGCGGCATTGCAATGGCGTGCCAGGACCTGCAGCGCCCGGAGATCTGGCGCGTGCTGAAGCTGCTGACATGCACACGTGGCAGGTGCTTGGCAGGCAGCTGGTAATGCACGTCGCGAGTTCCGTCCCATCGCACCCCGTGTGCGCTTAAGCGGCTGGCGGCTCACCTGCCACAGTGCCGGGCTGGCAGTTGGCCAGCAGGAATTCGGTGCCCGAGTGCAGCAGGTTGAGCAGCGCAGGATCAAACAGCTTCAGCAGGGTGGCCTGAGTCTTGCCCGCAAGCCTTGCCGCCACAGCCGCCAGCTCGCCGCCCAAGCGCTCACGCGACTGCGCCGCCTGCGCCACCGCCGCCGCGCTGGGGCCACGCCTGGCTGTCCCGCGTGCGTTCATCACTGGCTCACCGCCTGCCGCAGCGGCGGGCAAGGCCCGCAGGGCACGCTCGAGCTGTGCCGCACGCTGCAGGTCTTCCTCGCCGCGGCGGATTGAGAGGGCGTCTGTGGTGGCCCTGAGCTCGATCGCGTCGCGCACCATCATCATAGCCAGCTGGTCCGCCCTGGCCCTCAGGAACTAAGGTTGTTTGTGGCGGAAGGCGCGTTGCGAGGAGAAGCATGAGAGGAGAGTGGAAAGAGGGAACATTGACATGCACAAGGACCCGCTGGGAGTTGTTGACACCGGGAATGACATATTGAGGGACTCTAACAAGATATTGCATTCTCCTTGTTTTGTTGATATTGGTGATTACGAGGGTTGCGTAGGGCATGGGGGTGCCAGCAGCGCATTGCGATGGCAACTGCACCGCATAGACGGATGCAAAGTGGCCCCCCCATTCACCCGGCCAGCTGTGTGACACGGCCAGCTGTACAATCATGCATGGTGCGCATGCCAGCATGCTGCAAGGCGGGACCCACGTCTGGTCGAAAGATGAGCGCGAGCGCGAACAGCAGGTCGAGGCTGATGTAAACGCCTCCAGACCGAACCAGGTGGTTTTTCAACGCGAAGGCAAGGTCAGGCACAGTTGTGATGCCCCGGGATGTTGTGCATTTGATTAAGGCCAGATGAAGAGCCTCCTTGATGGCTACGATGGGGTTGGTCGAAGCAGGCGGAGCCGAGGGGCAAGGGAGGCAGACAGCAGTGAACGTGAAGTTCAGGACTAGCGTCCTCCGGCCGCCTCGAGCCACAGAGCGGGTGCGGCGCAAACGTGAGGCCTGTGCAGGACAAGCTGAGCGTGTGCAGGACATAAGATCACAGTGAAATTTGGGCGGCAGCACAATCCAGGACAGGTGAAAGCTGCTGGTGTGGGCTGTCGGCAACACGCCAGCAGCAAGCGCGCTGCCAGCGCTGCGCCGCACCGCGGCAGCGCGGCCCTCGGTGTGTCCCCAGGACATCTGCTGCTAAAGACTTCAAGCTATTAGCCAGGTTTTTGAGCTCGTCGCTCGCCTCCATGGCTCAATCCGGGCGATCTATAATTCGCGCCTATATTATTATCGATGAACAGTGTGCGTTTGTGTGGGGTGAATCTAACGGTGACACGACTGCTATATATTATTCTGTGGGCACCGAGTACCGGTAAGAGTCTTGAGCTGCACGCCGGCAAGGGAGCGATCTCG
The DNA here is from genome assembly GCF_000611645.1 of Monoraphidium neglectum. Lineage (NCBI taxonomy): Eukaryota > Viridiplantae > Chlorophyta > Chlorophyceae > Sphaeropleales > Selenastraceae > Monoraphidium > Monoraphidium neglectum. The sequence goes on from NW_014013468.1 coordinate 23,046, forward strand.
GAGGTGCACAGTCCAACTACTCACAATGTGCAGATACATTACTGTAAGCTGTTATGGCGGGTGCATCCACCCTGACTTGCAAGCCAATCACCTACTCGCAGTAAGATTGTTGCATAATAACGCTGCCAGGAGGATTCAGGTCCAGCAAGTGTTTGGGCAAACCTCAACCAAATCGTATCCACACTTGCATTTTTTTGTGAGAGCCAGAGCAAACACATGATTTGGGGTCAGGAGTGGCGCAACCCGATCAGCCATGCATGTCCCTTATCTTTTAGCTTGTCACCTGCAGCTAATTTCTGACCGGCATTTCTTGATCGTTACCTACCTTCCTTTGCCGACCTGCATTGTATGCCCCTCTCCTTCATCTCTGACGTAGATACATCTACGGCTGCTTGCAGATCCCCATGTGCTTGCCATGCATTCCACGGTAAAAGAACCAGCATTGTGACAGGGCGTTGAACCTTGCAGATCAACCTGATAAGCTATACGCTTGGTTGCCGGATGGGTTCCTGGCCGAGACTTCGGCATGCTCGCGCCTCGTCACGCAAGACTGATGTGCCATCAACGCTGTGATCCAGGCCCACGCGGACTGCCTGCATGCCCTGCTATCATGGCCCAGCCAGCCAGCCGCTGTCAAGCAGATTGTGTAGGTACATGTGCCTGGCAGCTTTTTGAGTATGCCACACCAACATGCCCACCCACCTCTGCGCTGCGGCCGACAGGGCCAAATCCTTGCAGTGCAGGCGCGTCAGACCTGGCTGAAAATTGAAAATGCGACCGCACTGCAAACTGCTGCGGCTGACGTTTGCAGGTATCTACAGTAGGATAGCAATCAACGCTAGCTGCCCGCTGCCCATCAGCGTGGTGCGCGTGTACATGCCAACCCCGCCTGACAAAATATCCTCGTGGAAGCTGTCATTGAAGTAGTGCGCGTGTGCACCTTGGTGTTTGCTTGGGCGTGCAGTCCCTGATCACGCCGCCCGGCATACAACACAGCCAATACCATGGCCACCCACAACGGTGGTACACTGCCTCTGACTACGATCAGCCCATAACATAGGCTTACACTCACTCAAACAAAGCGACGAAGTGAGCACATCCGCAAGCGAGCACCAATCCTCGAGGTTGCAGGCGCCTGCTTGTAGCCACAGCAGCTTCCAGTGTGCCAAACCAGGCATACCACCATCCACCATGTGGCCTCAAACCTACAACATACTCCGCATGCACGACACACGGTCACACCAGGATTGTCCAAGTTGGTGCAGGCCAGACCAGGCATGGCCTGACGCCAGATTAGGCATGACCTGAGGCCAGATCAGATCACTTGACGTCCACCAGCTCGACCTCAAACTCCAAGGTGCTGTTTGGCGGGATGCCGGGGAGCTTCTGGCTGCCGTACGCCATCTGTGGAGATTGCGCACAACACACGGCGCCGCACAAGTGTCAGCATGATAGCAGCCACAAATCAGGACAGTGAACCACACAGTGTACGCGCAGGTGCTGACCGTGCTGACCAGGCAGCCAGGCGAGGAGGTGCCAATCGGCTCCGACGGCTCAGATGTGCAAGGGCGGGGTTCAGCAGCCCGCAGCTGGCGCATTGTCTCACCTGCGGCGGGATGACCAGCTTCCGCTTGTCGCCGACCCGCATGCCCTCCACACCCCTGCTCGCGAGGGTGCAGCGAATGAACGAGTGAAACCGGGGTCATGTCTTACTCAAACGACCTGATTTCAAAGCGCAGTGAGCCATCAGCGCCCCTGGATCTAT
>NW_014013468.1:24996-28084 GCF_000611645.1 Monoraphidium neglectum
ATGCTCCCCCAAATTTGCGCGCGCTCTCCTTCTTGCTTCCCCATGGCCGGCCGTGACCCCACACCACCCCCACCCCGACTCCACCTTTATCCCTAAGCTCGAACCCCCGCCTCCAAACTCCATACCCAGTTCCAATTACAAACCCCACTAGATTTATACGCACCTGTCCCAACCCTTGATGACCTCGCCCACACCTGTAGGCAACAGGCGTGTGGAACGGGGGCCGATAGTTCGGATCAGCAGTGTCGTCACTGTTGCGTAGCCTATGCTCACCAACTTTGTGGGCTTGCTCGCCTTCTGGCACGGTTGCTTCAAGCAGAGCTGCGGATCGGCATGACTCCCTGCAACAGAAACAAGCACCTGTCCACATGCAGGTGAACTGCTGCCCATCTGGCTCCCTGGGACCCGAACTTGTTTCACGTGAAAATAAGCCCCTCTTCCCAATACAGCTGAGCATGTAAAGTATGATTGACAAACACACCCGTACACATGCACACGCACGCAAGCCACCCGCTCACCCAGCCTGAACGAGAAGGGCTTGCCCTTGGTGTTGGAGTCGAACACCTTGCCGCCCTTCTTGAGGCGCCCCACGTAGCGCATGGACACGCGCTTGCCCGCGCGTGCGAGGCGCCCGTCCGGCTGCCCCATCTTCAGGTCGTGGATCTCAAATCCATTCTCAAAGACCCTGCAATATTAAGTAATATGTGGCAACATCGTATATGCTTGGTGTCAGGTAGTGTTGTGTTGTTGTGGGGTACACTGCGGGGTACGCGGATGGCTGGTTCAGGAACTGAGCCGCGGCTGGTGCAGCACGAGAGATGAGCTAGTGCAAACACAAGGCACGGGCTGGCAGAGCAGGATGGGTCAAAAGGAGCCAATGAGATGCAATTTCAGGGCACATGGACTGGCTTGCGATCAAGATTCAGGGGCGGAGGCAATTACCACTGCATGATCAGCAAATGAGACACGGACGGTGTTGCGACGCAGATTGAGCGACCCCGCAACGCACCTGGGCTTAGAGGCCTTCGTTGTGCTGCTTGGGGTTGCGGCCGCCGCCTGCGACTGCGGCGTCTTGGCCTGCTGCTGCTGCTGCTGCTGCTGCTGCCCTTGAGACGCCTTCTGCTGCGGCTGCTGCGGCGTCTTCTGGGCCGCGGTAGTCGCAGCCGCCGCCTGCTGCGGCTTCTTGCCCGCCGGCGTCTTCTCCTCCGGCTTCCCCTTGGCCGGGGCCTTCTCCTGCTGCTGCTGCGCCTTCTGCACCGCCGGCTTGGGCTGCTGCTGGCCAACCGCCTGCTTCTTGCTGGCCTGGGCCGCGTCAGCCTGCGCCTTGCGCTTGTCCCCGGCCTTGGTCTTGGGCTGCAGGGTCAGGATTGGTAAGAACGGTGGGACAATATTATTTGTGGACGAAAGAAGGGCGATACTTGAAAGGTGTTGGGAGGGTTGTAAAGTGGGGGAAAGGTTTTGGGGGTGGGTATGGTGTGGTCGAGGTCAACCTCTGGAGGAACAGGATTCAAGAGCCAGCTGAACCAGGGATGCAGTCTGCAGCAGATGGCCAGGAATGTGCCCGCACGCGTAGGGTTGCGCAAGAACACTTGCATCCTGATACAGCTGGCCAGTCTTCACTTCGACCAAACTCAGTCCCCTTGACATGCACACGCACATGCACAAGCACACGCGCACACTCGCACACAACCACGCACGCACACACGCATGCACACATGTACACACGGACGCACACCCTCTCTCCCTGGATTTCTCTCTCCCTTACACAACCAACCTGCGGCTCCTCCTCCTCTTCCTCCCCCTCGTCTTCCTCGCTGTCCTCCCCCTCATCGTCTCCGCTCTCACCCTCGTCATCTGCAAAGGATGCAAGGGGGTGGCAGAGGCCAAGGTATACCCAACGTCGAGCACTTAAAGTGGAAAACCCCCTTCCAGGAATAAGCACACACATCACCCGCACCCATGTGCATAATGCCAGCAAAGGGCCTCACCCTCGTCCTCGTCATCCTCCTCGTCCTCCTCGTCCTCAGACTCCTCCGCTAGCTGCTGCTGCGCCTTCTTCTTCTGCTGCTGCACCGCCTGCTGCTGCTGCACCGCCTGCTGCTGCTGCTGCTGCTGCTGCTGCTGCTGCTGCTGCTGCTGCTGCTGCTGCTTGCCGTTCGCGCCTGGGGCAGGCAGGGCCTTCAGGTTCTGCAGTGGGGCGAGCAACATCACAGGATGCAAAAGGTGGGTAATGGGCACCTGCGCGGCTTGAGACGCTCAATAATCAAAAGCACAATGAAAGCCAGAACCTAACAGCCATGCTGTGAGCTTGCTGCCCTGGGGGCATGCAGCTGTCGTCGGTCGCGACAGTAAGCACTACGGACCCGGTCCAGCCTCGATCCTTCCGATCGCGCTCGAGCCAGACAAGAAACAGCACAGGTTGCTATGCGCTTGCGACCACCACGACCACGCATGCACACACCCTGACTGACTGACAGAAGTCAGTCTACCTGAACACCCCTATCCACACCTCGACAGCAGCGCACCATGCATGCGTGCACGCACCTTCTTGCCCTTGCGGTCATCCTCGTCGTCATCGATCTCTTCAATGACGGCGGACGGCTGCTTGCCGAGGCCCCTGGCCGCCGCCCAGGGGTTGCCGCCCAGCCCGTCCTCGTCCTCGTCATCCTCGTCCTCATCATCCTCGCTGTCTTCATCCTCGTCATCGCTGTCGTACTCGGCCTGGGGGGATGACGCGCGCGGCGGAGCACGGCGGGCGTGGGGCGAGGCGGCACGGTTGATCGCAAAAGCCAGGTGTAAGCGATGACACAAACAAGAGTGTGGTGTGAGGGAGGGGGTTTTCCACTGCCCAGGGTGGCATTGGGCCCTGTTGTTGGCTGCGTCCTGTTGAAAAGCTAGTTTGAAATCTATGCTGCAGCTTAAAAGCGCAACAATACAGGACCGTCTCAACAGCGAGCCTCAGCATCCCTGCCATTCAGGCAGGGAGGGATTACTCACCCCATCGTGCATCATCATGGGGTGCATGTAGTCATCATCCTCGTCCTGCAATGTTGGATGGTGGGGTGGGGTGGGTGAGGAGGGGGAGAGG
>NW_014013468.1:28487-38261 GCF_000611645.1 Monoraphidium neglectum
GGTGGGGATGTCGCAGGCTACCGTATGTACTTAAACGTGCGCGGCAAGAAACATAGGCAGGGGTCGACCATTACTTGCAGCCCCGGGGCAGCTGCCGCAGCCCGCGGCCCCGAACAGGAGTTTGTCGAGGGGAGGTGCAGCTGTTGGTAAGCGTCGGCCCTCTTTGGGAAAAACAAGGCCGGCCGCGACCGGCGTCTGTTGTGCCTCGTCAATCACGCAGCACGAGCCAGCTGCCCCGGGTGTCGCTCCATTCCGGCCCACCTCCCCTATGTCGCCGTCCTCGCCCTCCTCGTGCTGAGGGGTGTAGTACCTACGGAACACACACGCGCATGCACACGCGCGCGGCGCGCGCATACGTCGGCGAGGGCACCACTGGTGAGACGTCCAGCAATGGGCATGTGTCGACAACAGCATCCCTCAAGCTGGCACTGCTGGCATCGTGAGGGCACACGCAGGCAGGGGACTCGGCAGGCTCTCCCCTGGGTGCGCAGCGCCGCTGCCCCGGCGGCCAGGGGCGCCCGGGCGGCGGATGCAGCCCCCCGCTTTGGCCTCACAGAGGCGGCCGGCCGCCTGGCGCAACCACGCCTGCACCACGAGCCTCTGCTGGCGCGCTCACCCGCTGAGGTGGATGGTGGCGTTGCCGGCCACTGTGAACTCGCAGTAATGGCTGAAGAACTGGTCGAGGGCCACGGTGTCCAGCCGCCCAGCGCACAGCGTGCACAGCAGCGCGGGCACGTCGTCGTCGCCGTGCCGCACCATCAGGGACACCCGCGTGCCCTCGGGCACATCGTGCGGCAGCGCGGCCTGGGAGAGGTGCAGCATATGCTCCTCTGGTGGCGGCACGAAGACCGCCGGCTTGCCGGGCGCGACGGCGGCGCGGTAGAACATGGCGCTGGGTGCTGGGCAGGCGGCTGGGTCGACACGCGATAAAGGACTGCCTCTGCTCCACAACGTTTCAAGCGGAATGAGGCTTTTCGTTGGGCGATAGGCGGGTGCTGTGCCAGCCAGAGAGCCGGCGGCGCGCGATCAAGTGCCGAGATCAACCACACGAAGATCTTTTAAGTCGTTTCACAGAACACCAATAAAATGGAAGTGTTTTCCAACCATTGAGAAGCACCGTGGCCGCACCGGAGAGGTTTCTAGATATGCTATTGCTGATGCTCTCGACGCCCCGAGCTGCCACCAAAGTAACCTTGATATGTCGGTTCGTCTGAATGTAATTGCTTATGCGAGGCTGACAGGCATTGCCGTGAACTGCTACCCATGGTCAAGGGTCAACACACACACGGCTGCACCGCGAACGCACTGTCGGGCAGGAGCACCTCACTGAAATTATCGCCGCAGTACTGCTTATTGATTACCCTGAACCACTGCTGCACATGTTTACGCCTGGTCATTTAGGCTCAAGAAACGTTGTCCTGCACTGGCCAGCCTGCCGCTTACCACGCATGTGATACAGTCTATCGGGGGGGGGGGGGGCTGGTGGAATGGGTACGGGCCGGGATACCCCAATCGCATGGGCCACACTGCTGCTTGACACGTCTGCCATGTGCGGCATCTGCGGTGGGTGGCCTCCCCGGGTAAACGTCAGGTGGCCACCGTGCGTACAGTGGGGGGCCACGGACGTGCGTAGCGCCTGGAGTAACTCACGGCGCCACACGGCGATCAAACCCTGGCTCCGACGGTGTTGATTTGCGTCCCACTAGCCAATTGCATCTGTTGTGGACCTTCCGACGCCTTGTTTTACGATGCCTGGCACAACCAGGTCGTGCCGTGAAGCCCTCAGAGCTAACTGCAAAGCACACCAGCCTGTGCATAAGGTACGCAGCATCCAAGTATGTGCTGACTTGTGAAGCCCTCGAAGAGTTTGGTGGCAGCGAGAAAACATGGATGGCCATAAGAATGCTCTTTCAATGGGATGCACTCCGTGCGTGTGTGCTTGGGGGCGTGCGTGCGTGTGTGTGTGCGTGCTTGCAAGCGTGCGTGCGTGCGTGCGTGCGTGCGTGCGTGCGTGTGTTTGTGTGTGGGGGGGCGGGTGCACGCGCGTGCGCGTGCGCGTGCACGTGTGTGTTGGTGACAATGGGCTTGTGGCTCGTGCAGCAAATTCCGTTGCATTCAGCGGTCGAGTGGTTTCTTGGCAGGAGGGAGATGCTCAGCGGCATCACTTGCTCGCTATACAGGAACCCAATAGTAAAGCTTGCATCACTGACAGAACCATTCACAATCACTGCTCTTCGCATTGGGTTGTTCAAGGAACACCTTCTCTCATCACACATTTCAAGGATGTATCTGGCGACCCCTTTCGCATGTGTCTGCCGGCCACAGCGGCACTCGGCGGCTGGCTGTGACAGGTGACACCTCCAGTGACGCTGGGTGCCGTGTCACCAGGGAGATCCCTGGTCTCGCAGTGACCTCAACCAATGCAGACCTGCCCCTGGACGTGCCGTACTTGTGGTCTCTGAACGGGCAGCTGCCGCGATGAGGGCGATGCTGGCGATCTGCGGGTTCGTAATTCTTTTGGGCAATGGCGTGAGGGCCGCACGCCTGCTCAAAATAGACAGCGGATCTGCTAACGGGCTCCGTGCCAGCCTTGTGGGCCAGTTGATGCAGCACGCATCGGGCCGAGGCCTGCGCCAGGTCGGCAACACCGGCTGGAGCAGCGACACTGTGAGTGCGGAGCGCCGCCACAATGCCTGCTTCGCGTGAGGTTTGACATGTATCAAGCCCCGTAGAAAGAGCACGACGCGGTCGTGACCCTGCCAATGATGTCACACGCACCGGCTAGCGAGGGAGCGCGACCGAATTTAGGACAACCCCGGTCGCGCCTCTGCCATTGCCTGGTATCAGCCCATGGCGCCTCTTGCTGTCAAATCACACATCGCGCCCACCCCCTGGTGTGCGCATGCTGGGCCCGCACCGACCCGCCCCGCCCCCTTCCCCGGCCCCTGTGCCGGCCCCAACGTGCCCCCCTCCCATCCCTCAGTTCCACCAGCCGCGCGACTACCGGCTGATCAACCAGCTGCCCTTCGACGCCCACGTCATGCAAGGCAGCATGATGGCCGCGTCAGGCTACCGCGGCGGCGCCTCCGCCGCGTCGTCCTTCGACTCCGCCCTGTACTACGGCGGGGGCTACGGCTCGGGCTACGGCGGCTTCAACGGCGGTGGCGTCTTCGGGGTGAGGCGTGCACCGCACGTGTGTGCAGCGACGGGGCTCAGCAAAACGCGTGCTTGCTGGCGCTGCGCGGCGCGGCGCGCTTGTCCGGAGCGGCGGGGCGCGCCGCGGCTCGTGCTTGCCAGCGCTGCGCGGGCGGACGCGTGTGCGCGCCTGGAAGCGCAGCCGCTGCGTGCAGCGTTCTGCTTCGTGCCGCAACTGACCGCGCACCCACACGCGCTCTGCACGCACACCCAAACGCCCGCAGTACGACCCGTATGGGCAGTACGGCGTGGCCGGGCTGCGCAACCCGTATGACGCCGCATTCCTCGCGAGCCGCTCAAACGCCATATACACACGCCTGAGATCGTCCAAGCCGTACGATGTCGACTGAGCCTCGAAGCGGCACGCCCGCCAGCGGGCCCTCGATGGAGAGGGCCGCAGCGCCCGCGCCCACACCCAACCGCCGTGGTTTGGCGCCAAGACCGCCGCAGGCAGCACCTGTGACACAAGAGGGCGGTCCTGCATTATACTGGTCGCCCTGGGAGCATACGCGGCATGCGTTATCAAGCACTGGGGATTGGGATGTAAAGGCGCACTTGGCGCCGCAACTTGCACAGCTTTTCGCGGCTGTGCCTTCAAGAAGTCTTGAGGGGCAACCTTGATTTGGTCGGGCTGCATTGCAAAGATGCGTTCAAGTACTGGCATGGCTTGTACAGGCTTTCGTGCACGACGTGCAAAATATTTTCAGGACCTGTTATTAATTAACTGCGCATATTTGGTTGCCGTTGTGGTGCTGGGCTTCCACGTTTTTAGGAGTGTGGGTCCTTTGGTAGCGTGATATAACTGCACGTGTGCAAGATCCTGTGCTGCCTGCACGCACTTCCCTTTCGTCACGTGACGCCCCAACTGGAGTAAACGTCACGACGGCGTCACAGGATGATTAGGACATGCCGCCTCTGCTCCCTCAGCAGGCGCGTCCCACCACACGAGTCAACGTGCAGCCACACACAGTGTGCAACGCAAGGGGGCTGACATGGATGGAATTGTTTGACTGGCGATGCTCCTGCTTGCTTGTTTGACACCAGCATACTGGCAGCAACTATTGTATGTCCAGTACCACCCATCATCTGCGATCCCACACGCGCGTCGCATGGAGGCACGCAGGCAACGAGCTAGTGACATGTCGTCACCTGCCCCTGAGTACCACAGGTAGACGGCGTGTGATGCGGTGCACGACGTACAACAGCATCATTTTATGGTCCATCATGCAAAGCATGAGAGAGGACGGCATATAGCTATTCGTGCGCGTGATCTGTGAAAGAATTCGTCTGCATGTTCCCGCCCTCTCAAGGGACCCATGCTGGATCCAGTAGCAGCTCTCATAGCAGTAAAAAGGAGCCGCGGCTGACTGTGGTGTTCCAGCACACTGATGAGGACTTGGTGCGTTTGCTGCCAATGATGCAGTGAGACTTTGTTCAACGATGTTCTGCATAGTTGTGGCGCTTGCAGTTTCTCTGCATCTGTTCTGCGCACCCAAGCTTGCCCCTGCCGCTCGCACTTGCGCGGGGCATGCCGCAGCACTGCGCGGGGGTCGAGGCCCTGGCCACCTCCAGCAGCGGCCAGCTATTCACCGCTTCCCGCGACTCAACAATCAGAAGGTGCGTCCACATGCAGCAGGCCGACACGGCCGCTGGTAGCTAGCACAGCACCGGCCGCTCTTCCCGAATTCCCACAGCCGCAAGTGCGCGTGCGCGCCTACAGCCAGCAACGGTGCCTTCCGCACAGCTGCGCGCTCACGCCGGCCCCGCCCCGCCCGCGCCGCAGATGGGAGCTCGGCGGCGGCCGGCCGGCATGCGCCGCGCGGTTCGAGGGCCACGTTGACTGGGTCAACGGGCTGGCCAGGGTGGGCGATGACGTCATCGTCAGCTGCTCGTCGGACCGCACGGTCAAGATATGGCGGGCCGGCGGCGCGGGTGGGCGGGCGCCGCTGCGGGGGACCGACTCCCGCGGCAGGCGTGCGGCGCGGCTGCGAGAATAGCCGCTGCGGTCAGAAGTAGGGTTCCCCACTGACCCGGCGTGGCGGGCGGCCCTGCCATGCTATCGAGGCCGCTAACAGGCGCCGGCGCTGGCAGCAAGCGAAGCGCCCCTGCTCCCCAGCCGTGAACCAACATCCCTGGCTAAGCCACGACAGCCGCATCCCCTTGCCAAACACATGTGCGTGCGCCCGGCGGCTCGCTTCCACCACACGCATTGTCACCCCCCAGGCGAGTGCGTGCACACGTTTGCAGATGTCCACAGTGACTATGTGACGTGCGTCGCTGCTGCAGAGCAGGCGGGGCTCGTGGCGTCTGCGGGGCTGCGGTCAGAGGTCGTTTTGTACGACCTGCAGGCCATGCGGGCGACGCCCCTGCGGCCGCCGACCGGCGGCGGGGCTAGCGGGGGGGACGGCGGCGGCGCCCCGCGGGAAAACGGGCCGTCGGCGGCAGCTGCGGCGGCTGGCAGCTACTTTGGCGCCGGAGGGCCGGGCGGGGCGCAGCAGCCGTACCCCCACCCGCAGCACCATCAGCAGCAGCACCATCAGCAGCAACAGCAGCAGCAGCAGCAGCAGCAGAAGGGGCCCAAGGGCAGCATTTACGCGCTCGCGATGAACCCTGCGGGCACCCTGCTGGCCACGGGCACCACCGAGAGCTTCATCCGGGTGTATGACCCACGCACCCACGCCAAAGCCATGAAGCTAAAGGTGGGCCCTGCTTTGGTGTTGGTGTTTCGCACGATTGGTTGCTTTGGATGCAGGCGCAGCGACCGGGGCATGCGCGTGCCAGGCAGCAGAGCGCTGCTCCATCCATGCACATGCAGCACTTTCGGCTCCCAACCTGCTTGCCTGCATGCCAGCACGGCGGCGCGTGCAGACATGCGCTCCTGCAGGAGCACACGTGCTCGTACTTGCGGCCGCTCGTGTTCTTGAACTTTTTTTGTAACCCCCACCCGGTCCCCGCACACACTCGCACGCACACGCGCCCCTCAGGGTCACACGGACAACGTGCGAGCACTGCTCATGAACGACGCGGGGACGCTGCTGCTGAGCGCGTCGAGCGACGACACTGTGCGGCTGTGGGACATGAGGCAGCAGCGGTGTATACAGGTGTGCGCTCGTGGATCGCCGCGCGCGTGTGTGCACGTGCGCGTGTGCGTGTGCGTCAGCATGCGTGCATACACGCTTGTGGGTACGTGTGTGTGCACGCTTCAAAGCGTGAGTATTTCAGTGTGCATTGCGACCGTGCGCATGCAAACGCGCACACGGATGCGCACAGAATGTGGGTGGGCATGTGCAGCAGCAACTTTCTCTGCTCTTGCTACCAGTGCGGCCGCTGTTCAGCGTGGCCTCGCTCGAGCCCGCCCAACCCTCAGCCCTTGTTGGCATGCGATACTCCCGAATTCGGCATCTCAACCAACCTCTGGGCCCCACAACCAACGCCTGTTCGCCGCCAGCTACCGCAGCGCGCCCCTCCCAAGGGCGGCCCCACACCACCGCCTGCCGCCCCTCTGGCCCGCCCACCTTCCCAGCCGCCCTCGAAATTCTCCACAACCCTGGCTCTCCACACCCTCGTCTCACGAATCATAATTCACCCGCCCACCTGCCCAACTCGCCCTGTGCAACCTCCAGACCCTGGCGCTGCACACCGACTCAGTGTGGTGCCTGGCGGCCAGCCCCGACTTTGGCACCGTCTTCAGCGGCGGCCGCGACAGGCGGGTGTTCAGGACGCACCTCGCGCGGCGCGAGACGCAGCTGCTGGCACAGGCGGAGGGCCCCGTGCGCGCGATGGTGGGCGGGCTGGGGCCGGCGCTTTCGCCGTCGTTTATTGCAGACTGGCCAGGGTCGGTGGATGTTTGAGCACTTGCGACGGCCGCGCCTTGGCCGCCACCCCTGCCATGCGTGGCCCCCACGCAAGCCCTGGCGGCCTGCTGCCGTGGCTTGCTGTTCCCGCGAGCATCGTGGCTGCTTTGCTGCCCGGGCTGCCGTTGATGTGGCTGTCCGCTCCTTGACATTGGTTTGGCTTCCACAATTCAACATCTTTGGCCCTTTCCAACCCTTGTCTCTCCGCGTGAATATGAAATTCCAGGCCCTCTCCGGCGACGAGGCGCGGCTGTGGGTGTCAAGCTGCCCCACCTCGGTGTCGGCCCGCGTATGCGCCTACGACGTGCCCGCCTGGCCCTCGCAGCAGCCGGCGGGGGGCGGCCTGCACGTGCAGAGGTGCGGGCGTGCGGGCGCCTGCGCACTCGGCGCTTGGATGAGCGGCCGCCGCTGCGGGTGGCAGGCGGGCGCTGTTGTCAGTCATCTCCACACAATGCCCCGCTGTTGCCCTTTCAAGCCTGCCACGGCTTCACCTTTGCTTTGCAGCGGGGCTCACCAGTCGTGGCGTGCGTGCCGCCAAAACTGTGTCATTTTTCGCTCAGAGCGCTCCTATCAATCTCTCACCTTGTTTTTTGCACCACATACACACATTCGCTTACTGATGCACAAGCACCTGTGTGCGTGTACAAACACACATAGACACACACAGCACACGCACAACACATGCACAACACACACAACATACACACACTTGTGCGCCCCAGGAGCGCATCTCTGTCGAGAAGCTTTCTGGGCGGCAGCCCCGCGCTGCGGCTGCGGCAGAGCAGCGACCTGTCCGGACTCGCAGAGGAGGACAGTGGCGCAGACAGAGGCCCGGCCGTCACCATACCGGGCGCGCCAGGTGGGGCCGGGAGCAAGGGCCACAGTTGACCGGTGTCGTCGAGCGCGGGGAACGGAACGTGCGACGCGCGTCCCACCTGCCGCGTCAGAAGGAGCACGCCGGCCTTCCAGGCTTTTCCATGCAGGCGCAGACAACCAACTGATTTCGACATGTTGGAAATTTCTTCTGTGTCGCACAGATGATGGTGGTACCCATGGTCCCAATCTGCACAATGCGGCCTGTACCAAACGCACCCCAACCAGCGGCTGCCGCCAAAACCATAGGTCGCGCAACCGCCTTGAACCCCCGCAGCCCTGGTCGCGTACCGCGTGCTGCCAGACAAGCGCCACGTGCTGACTCAAGACAGCGGCGGGGCCGTCGCGCGCTGGGATGTGCTCAGCGGGGCCATCGTGGAGTCCTATGGGGTGGGTGGCGCAGGTTGCCATTACACTGTTGGCCCTGCGCTGTTTGGGTGTGCACTGCCGTTTCTCATGATGACTCGCCATTGAATGAGTGATTTTGGTAATGGATGGGTTTCTTTCTGTCAGCATGGCACTGAACGCTACCCCCATCCGGGCGGGATAGCTGGGGTGGGCAAAGGGGTTGAATTGCCCTGCCAATTTGTGAGAAGCGGGGCCTGTCAGGCAGTGAGGCATGTTTGCCGGCCTCCAAACACAGTTCGATGAGAACGCCTCCCCCTGAATCCACCTGAGACGCGCCGCACCCTGCCAACCACATCCCCTGAGCCAAGCACAGGGTACGTATCTGCAAACCTGCACTGTAAAGCACCCACAACCGACCTGCAACACCCCCCCTACACACAAACACACGCTATCGCACATACCCCCCAAAATGCATGCACGCACACTCTCACACACCCCTCATACCCCCGCTCGACTCGGTTCCCAGCGGGCCGACATCGTGGAGCGCGAGCGCGCCCTGTGGCGCCCCGTGTCTGTGCCGTCCTGGTTCACCACCGACGTGAAGCTGGGGCAGCTGGCGGTGCACCTGGAGGCGCCGGGCTGCTTCGCCGCGGAGGCGTACGCACGTGAGTGGCGCTGCTGGGTGGCTTGGGGTGGAGGTGGGCGTAGGGGTGGGGGAGAGACAGACAGAATGCCGGAGAAGGAAAGACAGAGGACTCGGAGAGATGGAGAAACAGACAGACAAACCGACAGACAAACAGACAGACAGACAGACAAACAGACAGACAGAAAGACAGACAGACAGACAGAAAGACAGACAGACAGACAGACAGACAGACAGACAGACAGAGGGGGGCCAATGAAGGTGATTTCCGCATGGTGTCAAATGGCCAACGCCCCAGCTCTCGACAAGCCCCACTCCGCCCCTGAAGCCATCCGGCCCCTTGGCGCAGACCGTGCACGTCGGCGTCACAACTCAGCAACGAGCCGCGACTCAATACAGTAACCCCCTCGCAGTGTGCCGCAAAGTGATTTCCTCCAACAAGCAACACCCTCCCGTAACCTCCCGCCTCTTCAACCAAAAAACCGTCGTAACCCCCGCCGCAGTTGACCTGGGGATACGTGAGGCGCAGGATGACGTGAAGCTCAACCTGGGGGCCTGCCTCCTGCGCAACGCCATGCGCACGTGGGCGCTCGCGTTCTCGGCCGCGCACATGAGCGGCGCCCCGATCCCGGGGCTGGACGATGCCTCATGGCCCGACATGCCGCGGTTCAGCCCCGCGCGGCCGCCGTCAGGTGCGGGGAGGTGGGGGTGGAGACAGGGAGCTTTGCATCTGATCAGTGAGCTGAGCAGCTGCAGGCGTTGTGCAAGCTATTGTCTGTTGAACTGATGCGGTTGGCGCCGTCTTTGGGGTCATCAGGACGGACTCCCGTGTGCGGGGCCCTCGGGCGGGGGGCCCTGGGG
>NW_014013467.1:0-18212 GCF_000611645.1 Monoraphidium neglectum
GGGGCGCGAGGGGACAGGAGGGCATGGACCCACGGTGTGTGTGCAGCCAAGGGTCCCTCATCATCAGAGTGAGTTGGGTGGTGGTGATAGCTCTGCAAGGCTGAGGGAGGGGGAGGCGGCCGCGCCCTCGCAGCGGAGGGGGCCGCACACACTGTGGCGCCCAGCTGCAACGCTGGGCTGACCACCTGACAGGGGGAACAGGCCGCCAGGCTGCTCCACCTGCACCCATGGGGCTCTCGATAAGGGCCCTCCCGCTGTTCAATGCGCTCACTATCTGTCGTAGTAGTCATCGTCCCCGCGCCGCGACCGCTTGGGGTGCCCGTACGGCGGCGGGCTGCCGCGCCGCTCGCCGCGCCACATGGGCGGCGGCGACTCGTCGCGCCCGCGCCGCCGCGGCGGTGGGCCCGGCGGCGGGCCGCCGCGGTCGCGCATGGCGTCGTACATGGGGCCGCGGGGCTCGCGCGGGGGCGGCAGTGGAGAGTGCGCGCGCCGACTCATGTCGGCCGATCGCGGCGCGCAAACGCGCAAGCTGCGCCGCTGCTGCGGATGCGCAGTCGACGCAGGTGCTTCTAAGCGTGCGAAGGCTTATATTCTTTTCACAAATCACCAATAACTCCACGCGTTGGAGACAGCCGCATTGCAAAGTGGCGGGGGCAGCGAGGTGATCAGGCCTCTGCAACAACGTCAGTAGAGGAACGCAGGTGCGCGTGATGACCGAACACAACTCAGAAATCGTGAAAGTGCTGGAGGTGAACCACACACGCTCGGGCTGAGATCTGAAAGCGGGCGTGCCTGTGCGTGCTCAATGCCACGTAAAGCGTTCAAGATAACCGCTCAAGCATTTGCATATGTGTGGGTATGCGTGTCGTAATCAGCTGGGGGCCTGCGGTGGTCAACACCTGGGCCTGGGTCAACCCTCTCACGCCCAGAACAGCAAGGCAGCGCAGCAGAGCAGCGCCAGCGCGAACATTCAACCTGTGCGAACCAAAACTTGTATGCATACGCCAACATCCATGGCAATACGTGCTTGTCTGCTGTAAAGCTGCATGCGCACGTGCCCCTCGTCATGCGCAGGTGTGACTGGGATGGCAAGGCAGCCTGACTGCTGCAGCTAATCTGGGAATTCAAGGAGGCCGCCCCCAGCATGCATCTCGGGATCGTATGAGGCCTGTTGCATGTCCTTGGCACCTTCTGATGGGCGGTTTCTGGCTTGAGACAGTCTAGGTGCATTTCACATCACGTAGTCATTCAATGGGATGGTATGGTAATGTCCACTGGCACACAAACAACGATGCAAAGGGAAAGCGCTGCAAACTCGTCATCCAAAGTATTGCTCTGCTTCCAAAATCATGAGACTGTGTCAGTGCTCGTTCGGGTGGGGTTCAGGCTCAAGGGGGGGGGAGGCTGTGATTTTGCGTGCATTCGCATGCAAGGGCAGGCTTGTATGCACAGGGATGATGGGGATTCTGCTTATCATAAGACCTACATACCAGCTTCTGCAACAATACATCAAGGAGCTACAGTACATAGGATCTAGTACAGTATAGCAAGATTCACAAGGCGTCCCAAGCTTTATGTTGCAACACACGGTGCAACAGCTTGGCCGGTCTGGTGCTGCTGACCTGGACAGCTACTGCGTGAATCGGTCCGTGGATGAGCATTGGTTTTACAGGGGGCGGCGGGGGGTTGGAGGGGATTGAAAGGGCTGGCAGGGGTCTTGTACGCTTTGATGTGGCATAACGGTGGGATGGAGGGGGTGGGCATGCCGATCAGGCTGCCTGTGTGCTGCCTGGCGGTGGGGCACCGGCCGGAGCTGCAAATGGCCTGGGTGACTGGAGCTCCTATATACTGTACTTGCTACAGAAGTATACCTGAACTACCCTGGAGACGTAGTTGGCCGTCACCGTCTCACAGGGGAGTGTCAAGTGTGCGGCAAGCAAGCACAGAAGATGAGAAGCAGCTTCCTTTGCACCTCGAACAATTCGCCAAGCTTTCGAACTTGACAGGCTTGCTGACATGTTGTGTCTCTTGTACCTTCATAACTTGCACGATCTCATGAGATCCGGGTGTTCCCATCATCACGAGCAACATATGTGACCAAACATCATCACGTGCATTCTGCCACTTGTGAATATAGCCAGCAGCCTTGATAAGGCTGCAGCTGGTTGCATACTCACCCTACCCGCCCCAGCTCAGGCATCACAGCACCGATGTCGAGCTCGGGCGTGGAAGGCGCCATCCGCCAGCTGGTGTGGCCCCACCTGGGCCGTCGGGGTGGCGGCGCCAGGCGGTCGCCACCGCCCTTGTTGGTCGCAGGGGCGGCGCTCGATGAAGCGCTGCGAGCCGCGGGCCCCGCGGCGCCCACGCTGCCCGAGGGCCTGCTGCAGCAGCTGAGGGCTGCGATAGACGACGCTGCGCGCCTGCGGACAGAGTCGGCGGCATACGCGATTGATAGGATACTCAAGCTTGCCCCCAAAGGCTCTGCCCTCGAGCTGCAGGTGTGTGGACGGGTCGTGCGGAGCTGAAGTGCGTGCACATGTACATCGAGCTGCAGCGCCCAACCAACATGCAGCACAGCACGAGCGCAAGACCCCGGCCGCTCTATCCTGCTGAGTCTTGCCCCTTCCTCGTGCTTACGCCTTGCCCTGCCAGGTGCGCAGCGGCCTTTTACCGGGCCTCGCAGCGGCGCTGGTGGACTGCGTGCGCCAGCGCCGTCACGCGCCGGTCGCCGGCGCCGCAGTTGCCATCACACTGCTGCTGCACCTCATGCAGCACGACCCTGCCGCAGCCATGGCCGAGGTGACAGCGCTGGGCAACGCGGCGGTCGACCCCCTGCTTGCAATCGCTGCAGATGGCGACAGGATCGATGCCCTGGCAGCTTTCGGAGCCCTGACCACCTTGATTGCTGAAGCGCCCGCCCTGGCGGCGCGCTGCGCAGCGTGCTCGGCGGCGCTCTGCGCCGCCGCACGGTGCATCCGTGGCACCGGCGTGGGACCCACAGATCCCGGGTGCGCCGCCCTCAGCTTCATTTCGGCCGCCGCCAGCCGCAAGGCCGGCTGCGCCGATGTCGTGGCGGCGCAGCCGCAGGTAGTCAGGGCCGCCGTTCGCGCCGTCGCTGGCGCGGGGGAGGCCGGCGTGGGTTTCAACGCGATGCGGCTTCTGGGGCGATTGACGGTTGGCAGGCCAGCTGACGTGACGCACGAGCTGCTCCGCGCTCCAGGCGCACTGGCCTCGCTGGTGCGGCAGCTGTCGCCGCCGGCGGAGGGGAGCACGCGCTGGACTGCGGCGGCGGCTTTGTGCGTGGCGGTTGGCTGCGATGAAGGCGCTAGTCATGCAGCGCTGCAGCTCGGAGCGATGGATCCGCT
Source organism: Monoraphidium neglectum (assembly GCF_000611645.1). Lineage (NCBI taxonomy): Eukaryota > Viridiplantae > Chlorophyta > Chlorophyceae > Sphaeropleales > Selenastraceae > Monoraphidium > Monoraphidium neglectum. The sequence continues at coordinate 3,366 of NW_014013467.1, forward strand.
GGTTGCGCTTTTTGACACACCTTACAGCAAAAGAACCGACGTCGAAGACAGCCTCGATGGACGTGCGAGTGGTGAGGCCACCGATGCCGCTCTCACAACGGTCGTGGCAGGACTGCACTCTCTCGTGAAAGCCGCCGGCGACGGCTGCGCAAGCCTCTCGCGCGCTGTTTTTCTTGAGCCTGGCGGCTTTGTGCGGGCGCTGATTGCCGTCGCCGGCTGTGGTGATTTGAAGGCATGCTTGGCAGCCATGTCCCTGATGTGTGCCCTCAGCTGCGAGGCATCAGATGGGCAGCTGCGCCTGCTGGCCGCACGCAACCCAGATCTGGTGACAAGTGCCGCCAAGGCGCTGTGCTGTCTGCTTGAGGGCGCACTGGTCAACGAGCTCAGTGCTGCTCAGCTCTGCTGTCCAGTTTTTGGATCGTGTCCTCATATCCTGCACACCTTTGGAGTGGTCGCCATCCCTGATGCCGGTGACCCGGGCACCACATTTTCGAGCGCCGCTTGGGTGCCCGAGGTCGTGGCCGCGCTGCAGGCGGCGGTGTCTGAGCCCCAGACTGCGGCCAGCAGCGCAGATGCAGCTCGGGCACAGCAGCAGGGGGACGAGGGCGACAGCAGTGCCAAATGCCCAGAGAGCTTAGAGATGCGCCGGGCAGCAGCCGAGCTGCTGCAGAGGCTTCAGGCCGCGCGGGGCGCTGCTTCGGAGCAGCAGCAACAGCAGCATCAACAACAACAACAACAGCAGCAGCAGCAGCAGCTCCGGGAGGCGCAGCAGCAGCAGCAGCAGCAGCCCGTGCCTCCATCGCAGCAACAGGCTGGCGCACCTGCGGCGCCTCCAGCAGCAGGCGCGGCAGCTGCTGCGGAGCAGTGCGCGGAGTGCGGCGCGAGGGGCCGGCTGCGGCTGTGCCGTGGCTGCCGGGCGGTGCGGTACTGCGGCGAGGAGTGCGCCAGGCGGGCGTGGAAGGGCGGACACAGGGCGGAGTGCCTGGCGGCGCAGGCGGCGGGGCAGCAGCCGTCGGGTCAGCAGCTGCAGCCCCAGTCATGATCACCTGGCAGGGTTTCTTGGAAGCGCTATTGACATTTTGTATTTGTTTGCCTCGCACCCTTATTGCTGCGGTTGTGTGCCCCACGCCGCATGCACAGGAGCTGCACAATTACAACCCATACACATTCAGCAAATGTGTCACTCAAGCAATGTAAACACGGCCCCAAACCAAGGCGCATCCTGATTGTGTAGGGACTCGGTAATGGCCATGTTTCCCGACTGCGCTTACGGTATAAGGGGGCGAGGGTGCTGCATGCGGCAATGGAGGGTGCCACAAGGCAGCTGGTGCAAGGGACCACCCCCTTCTAAGACCAGTGGCGCTTTGTGACAGTGGTGGTCAAGGAGATGTGGTGCTGCAAAAAGTCAGCATTATTATGACGTCAACTGCAGCAATGGCACCCTGCGGCCCGCGCTTCGCCGGCGTCTGCGATGGGCGACGGCGGAGGATCAGCGGGACAACTGCTGCAGCATAGCGCAATTGAGCTGTGCAGTGCCGCAGAGGATCCCGAGCTAAATTCGTGACACCGTTTATCTATTACAACCATGATCGTGTCGTGAATGACACTTGCTGTAGACATCATCCTTGTTCCGGCACACTCGTGATCTGACGGCGCTTGGCAAGAGGCCGTCCATCAGCCGCTCGTACTGTACGTGAGTCATAAGCATCACGTGCGTAATAGCACGTGCGTGCACACGGCCATTAGTCGCAGTGGGGCTGCAGCAGGCAGCTGCATAGACGAGCCATTGGACCTTGGACCCACTGCTGCACTCCATCCGTGCGCAATGTCGGGCCCTGACGTCGCCAGCGCCATCCGCCAGCTGGTCTGGCCCCCACTTGGCCACCGTGGTACTGGCGCCAGGCGGCTGCCAACGCCCCGCCCAGCCGCAGAGGCAGTGCTCGACGTTGCGCTGCGTGCCGCGGGCCCCGCGGCGCCCACGCTGCCCGAGGGTCTGCTGCAGCAACTCAGGGCAGCGATAGACGACCCGGCGCGCCTGCGGACAGAGGCGGCGGCGCAGACCGCCCTCCAGATTCTTGCGGTGGTCCCTGAAGGCTCTGCCCTCACAAAGCAGGTGTGGTGGACGGGTTGTTTACAAGGGGTGCGTGTGTGCGTCCAACTGCAGCGCCCAATCAACATGCAGCACAGCACCAGACCTGCCAGTACCATCCTGCCGAGCGCTGCACCTTCCTCGCGCTCACGCCTTGCCCTGCCAGGTGCGCAGCAGCCTCGTGCCCGGGCTCACAGCGGCGCTGGTGGACTGCGTACGCCAGCGCCGCCAGGCGCCGGGCGGCGTCGCCGCAGCGGCGGCCATACTGATCATGGCGCTAGCGCAGCACGACTGTGCCGCAGTTGTCGCCGAGGTGATAGCGCTGGGCGACGTGGCTGCCGCCCCCCTGCTGGCACTCGCTGCAGATGGCGACAGCGACGATTCCCTAGCAGGGGTTATGGCCCTCACCATCTTCCTTACTGGCGCGCCCGCCCTGGCGGCGCGCTGCGCGGCTTGCCCGGCGGCGGTTGGCGCCGCCGCGCGACACATTCTCGGCACCGGCGTGGGACTGACGGACCTCGGTGACGTCGCGCTTAGCTTCCTTGCAGCAGCCGCCAGCCCCGAGGGCGGCGTCGTCGATGCCTTGGCAGCGCAGCCGCAGGTAGTCAAGGCCGCAGTGCGCGCCGTCGCTGGCGCGGCAGAGGCGGTCGTGGTTTTCAACGCGATGCGGCTTTTGCAGCAGATACTGACTGCCAGGCCAGCTGACGCGGCGCGCGAGCTGCTCCGCGTTCCGGGCGCACTGGCCGCGCTTGTGCAGCAGCTGTCACCGCCGGCGGAGGCCCGCACGCGCTGCAGGGCGGCGGCAGCTTTGTGCATGGCTGTCGAGTGCGATGAGGCTGTTGCACGCGAGGCGCTGCAGCTTGGAGCGATGGATCCACTTGTTGCGCTGTTAATACAGTGCGGCAGCAAAGACGGCCCCATTGGTGTGAGTGACGAGACAACCAACGCCGCTTGGTGCACCAGCATTTTGGTGGGACTGCACTTGCTCGTGAGAGCTGCCAGCGACGGCGGCTCAAGCTTCGCTCGCGCTGTATACCCGGCTCCTGGCGGCTTTGCACGGGCGCTGACTGCCGTTGCCAGCCAAAGAGGTTTGCCCGCATGCTCGGCAGCCCTGTCCCTGCTGTGTGCACTCTGCTCCAGATCATCAGCGGGCCCGCTGCACCTGCTGGCGGCACGGAGCCCAGATTTGGTTGCCGGTGCCGCAAAGGCGCTGTGCCGTCTGCTTGAGGGCGCCCTGGTCGACGACCTCAGTGCTGCTCAGCTCTGCTGCCCAGTATATGGATTGTGTCCTCATATCCTGCACACCTTTGGATTGATTGCCATCCCTGAGGCCGGTGACCTGAGCACCGCATTTGCAAGCGCCGCGTGGGTGCCACAGGTTATAGCTGCCCTGCAGGCGGCAGTCACTGAGCCCCCGACTGCAGCCAGCAGCGCGGACGCGGACATGGCTCGAGCACAACAGCAGGGGCCCGAGGCTTGCGGCCTTGCCCAATGCCCGGCGAGACAGGAGATGCGCCTTGCGGCGGCCGAGCTGCTGCAGAGGCTTCAGGCCGCGCTTCATGCAGCCGCCGCGGCGGAGCAGCAGCAGCAGCAGCAGCAGCACGGGGATCCGCGGCAGCAGCAACAGCAGCAGGTGCGTCCGTCGCCGCCACATGCTGGCACTCCCGAGTCGCCTCCAGCAGCAGGCGCGGCCGCTGCCGCGGAGCAGTGCGCAGAGTGTGGCGCGGGAGGCCGGCTGCGGCTGTGCCGTGGCTGCCGGGCGGTGCGGTACTGCGGCGAGGAGTGCGCCAGGCGGGCGTGGAAGGGCGGACACAGGGCGAAGTGCCTGGCGGCGCAGGCGGCGCGGCAGCAGGCTGGGCAGCGGCCGTCGGGTCAGCAGCTGAAGCTGCAGTCATGACCAGCTTGCAGGGGTCTATGTAATGGAAGGTCCATTTTTAAAATTGTCTCCGTTTGTTCTGCACCCCCACTGCTGTGGTGTAGTGTGCCCCGCGTCCCGTACGCGCAAGCTGCACAACCTGTACACTCACGGCAAGTGCGTCACTCATGGAATGTGAACACAGCCCGGTCACGGAGCAGCCTGACTGTGCGAAGACTCGGTCACCACCATATTTCTCGTTTGCGCTGAAGGGGCGAGGACGATACGTGCAGCAATCATGGGTGCACTCAGGGTGCGTGCATCAAGGTGGGGGACCAACCCATCAAGACCAGTGACGCTTTCTTTGGTGCAGTGTTTGATGAGATGTTGTGCTGCACAGATTCAGCATCGCAGATTCGTTGGCAGCGAGTTGAGGACCGCACTTCGCCGGCGTCTGCGATGGGGGACTGGTGCGCAGCACCTGCGGGACAGCAGTTGGTGTAGTGGCCCAACTGAGCTTTATGATATTATGCAGCGGAGAATCCCAAGCTGCCACTTGCGATACCGTGTGTTCATATTACAAAACTTCATCGCGTAATTTATGATACGTCCTGTATACATTGTCTTTGTTCCACACTCGTGATCTGACGAGGGTGTTGACAACAGGCCGTCCAGCGGCCGCTCGTACGTGCAAATATAGTCATCACGTGCGTGGTTTCATGCACGTGTGTATACAGGTCCATCAGTCACAGTAGGGCTGCAGCTGCGTACACAAGCCATTGGACCTTGGACCCACTACTGCTGCGTGCGCCATGTCGGGCCCTGACGTTTCCGGCGCCATCCGCCAGCTGGTCTGGCCCCCACTCGGTCACCGCAGTGTCGGTGCGAGGCGGCCACCAATGTCACGCTCAGCCGCAGAGGTGGCGCTCAACGACGCGCTGCAAGCCGCGGGCCGCGCGGCGCCCGCGCTGCCCGAGGCCCTGCTGCAGCAGCTGAGGGCGGCGATAGACGACCCGGCGCGCCTGCGAACAGAGGCAGCGGCATGCGCAACTGTGCAGATTCTCATTATGGCTCCCAAAGGCTCTGCCCTTGAGCTGCAGGTGTGTGAGGGGTTGGGCGGATGGGAGAAGCTGGGCATGTAAGTCACACTGCAGCGCCCAATCATCATGCAGCGCAGCACGAGCCCAAGACCCGGCAGCACAACATCTGCTGAGTGCCCGCTGAGTGCTGCCCCTTCCTTGCGCGCACGCCTTGCCATGCCAGGTGCGCAGCAGCCTTTTGCCCGGCCTCGCCACGGCACTGGTGGACTGCGTGCGCCAGCGCCGCCACGCGCCGGGGGACGTCGCCGCGTCGGCTGTGTTGCTTATTCCCCACCTGCTGCAGCCGGACATCCATGAGCAGGTGTCGCACCTGCTCGCGCAGGACCCCGCCGCTGCAGACCCCTTGCTGGCCCTGGTCGCCGGCGGGGACCCGCACGGCGCGGTGCCTGCGCTCGCCCTACTGACAACCATAGCCTACTCCAGCGCCCAGGCGGCCCGCTGCGCGGCCTGCCCCGCGGCGCTGGAGACCGCAGCGCAGTACGTCCTCAGCTCGGGCGTTGAGCCGCTGTCTGCTGGAGGTATCGCCATCAGATTCATGTCCGTCGTTGCAATAGGCGACGCGCTCAATGGCAGCTGCGCCAAGGCGCTCGTTGCCCAGCCGCGGGTCATTAAAGCCGCAGTGCGAGCCGTGACGTCCGACGCGGCAGAGCGTGACACGGCGTACGAGGCGGCACGGCTGTTGGCAGCCTTGAGCACTGCCGGAGATCATGACAAGACACAGGGCGATGACGTGACGCGCGAGCTGCTGCGCGCACCTGGCGCGCTCGCCGCCCTCGTGCGGCGCCTGTCGCCGCCGACGGAGCTCCGCACGCGGTGGTGTTCTGCGTTGAGTATCAGCATTGCCGTGGCGCGCGACAAGGAGGCCGCGCGCTTGGCTTTGCAGCTAGCGGTGATGCGCCCCCTCTTTGCGCTGCTGGAGACTTTTGAGGCAGGTCAGTTGGCAGGCGAGGGCGTCCCTGATGGCAGCCGTTCGGCTGGTGGCGGCCTTCATCCCGATTGGGTCGTCGTCTTGATCGGACTGCTCGCGCTGGCAAAAGCAGCCGACGACGGCGGCGCGAGCTTCGCGCGTGCCGCTGAGCCCGTGCTGAGCGGCGTTGTCTGTACTCTGATTGATGCGGCCAGCCGCAGCGAGTCCCCCAACTGTGAGTCAGCAATGTCCCTGCTGCGCATCCTCGGCTCAAACTTCCCAGCGCGCGAGATGTGTACGTCAGTGGGGCACAAGCCTCATGTCGTAGCAGCCGCTGCACAGGTGCTGTGCGGTCTGCTCAGGGGAAGACAACCACACGAGCCCATCCAGTTGCTGACCTTGTGTGGCAGCCTGCACACCCTGGGGAATCTGGTGATTCCAGAGCCCGGTGCCGCGGACATCACACTGCTGAGTGTGCCGTGGGTTCCAGAGTTAACGGCGGCGCTGCGGGCGGTGGTGGCTGGGCCTTTGACTGCAGCTGAGAGCGGGAATCAAGATCAGGCACAGCTGCAGGCGAATGAGGCTCGCGGCTCTGCCGGACACCAGGCCAGTCGAGAGGTGCGCCAGACTGCGACCGACATCCTGCAGAGGCTTCAGGCAGCCCTGGGCGTCGCCGCGCAGCAGCAGCAGGAGCCGCTGCAGACGCAGCAGCAACAGCACCAGCAGCAGGAGCAGCAGGAGCAGGAGCAGCAGGAGCAGGAGCAGCAGGAGCAGCAGCAGCAGCGGCAGCGGCAGCAGGCGGCAGGGTGGCATGAGCCGCAGGAGCAGCGACAACAGCAGCCGCCGTCAACGCAGCCACAGGCTGGCGCTCCTGCGGCGTCTCCAGCAGCAGGCGCGGCAGCTGCTGCCTCGGAGCGGTGCGCGGAGTGCGGCACAGGGGGCCGGCTGCGGCTGTGCCGCGGCTGCCGGGCGGTGCGATACTGCGGCGAGGAGTGCGCCAGGCGGGCGTGGAAGGGCGGACACAGGGCCGAGTGCCTGGCGGCGCAGGCGGCGGGGCAGGCGGCGGGGCAGCAGCCGTCGGGTCAGCAGGTGCAGCCGCGTTCACTATCACCTGGCAGGGTTTCTTGGAAGCGCTATTGACAATTTGTAGCTGTTTGCCTTGCACTCTTACAGCTGTGGTAGTGCGCCCCACGCCCCATGCACGCGAGCTGCACAGTGACAACCCATACACATGCAGCAAGTGTGTCACTCATGCAATGTAAACACGGCTCCAAATCAAGGCGCATCCTGATTGTGCACGGACTCGGCGATCGCCATTTGTCCCGACTGCGCTGATGAGGGGGCGAGGGTGCTGCATGCAGCAATGGATGTGCATCAAGGCAGCAGGTGCGAGGGAACACCCCTTGCCAAGATCAGCGGCGCTTTGTGACAATGGCGTTCCTCAAGAAGATGTTTTGCTGCAAAGAAGTCAGCATTGTGGCAACAACGGCAGCATCGGCACCCTGAGGTCCGCGAATCACCGGCGTCTGGCTCGGGGCGACGGACCGACGGCGGGCGTGAAGGATCAGCAGGACAACTGGTGTCACAGCATGGCGCAATTGAGCTGTGCAGTGCCGCAGAGGTGCAGTGCCGCAGAGGATCCCAAGCTTTAATTCGTGACACCGTGTATCTATTGCAACCATGATTGTGTTGTGACTGACACTTGCTGTAGACATCATCCTTGTTCCGGCACGCTCGTGATCTGACGGCGCTTGGCAAGAGGCCGTCCATCAGCCGCTCGTACTGTACGTGAGTCATAAGCATCACGTGCGTAACAGCACGTGCGTGCACACGGCCATTAGTCGCGGTGGGGCTGCAGCAGGCAGCTGCATAGACGAGCCATTGGACCTTGGACCCACTGCTGCACTCTATCCGTGCGCAATGTCGGGCCCTGACATTGCCAGCGCCGTCCGCCAGCTGGTCTGGCCCCCACTCGGACACCGTGGCGTCGGCGCAAGGCGCCCACCAATGCCACGCTCAGCTGCAGAGGTGGCGCTCGAGGACGCGCTGCGAGCCGCGGGTCCCACGGCGCCCGCGCTACCCGAGGGCCTGCTGCAGCAGCTGAGGGCGGCGATAAGCGACCCAGCACGCCTGCGAACAGAGGCAGCAGCGCAAGCCGTTAATCAGATCCTTGCCGTGGTCCCTGAAAGCTCTGCCCTCATGGTGCAGGTATGGGAACGGGTCGTGGGGAACAAGTCGTGCCGAACTGCATCGCACGATAAACAGCGTTGCACGAGCCCGAGACCTGGCCGAATCAGCCCGCTGAGTGCTGCCCCTTATTCGCGCTCACTCCCCGCCCTGCCAGGTGCGCAGCAGCCTCGTGCCCGGCCTGGCCGCGGCGCTGGTTGACTGCGTGCGCCAGCGCCGCCATGCGCCGGGCGGCGTCGCTATGTCAGCCATATGGCATATTCCCCACCTCCTGCAGCCGGACATCGTCGGACAGCTGTCGCAGCTGCTCGCGCAGGACCCTGCCGCTGCAGACCCCTTACTGGCCCTGGCTGCTGGCGGGGACCCGCTCGCCGCAGTGCCCGCGTTCAACCTGCTCACCATCTTAGCCGCATACTCGGGCTCCCAGGCTGCCTGCTGTGCGGCCTGCCCGGCGGCAGTGGGCGCCGCTGCGCGGTATGTCCTCGGCTCGGGCGTGGCGCCGCTCTCTGTCGGGGACGCTGCCATCAAGTTCTTGGCAGCCGTCGCAACGGCAGCCGTCCAGCCCCGAGGCAGCTGCGCCGCGGCGCTGGCGGCGCAGCCGCAGGTGATCAGGGCTGCGGTGCGGGCCGTCACGTCGGATGCGGCCGAGCCGGACGCAGCGTATGATGCAGCACAACTCCTGGCACACTTGAGCTACTCCAGAGGCGAGGACGTGGCACGCGAGCTGCTACGCGTGCCTGACGCGCTCGCTGCCCTCGTGCGGCGCCTGTCGCCGCCCATGGAGGACCGCACGCGCTGGCGTTCGGCGGTGGGCTTGAGCCTGGCCGTGACGCGCTACAAAGCGGCCACGCATGCGGCTCTGCGACTGGGAGCGATGCGCCCGCTCGTTGTGCTGCTTGAGACGCTCGATCCTGACCAGATGGCAGGCGAGAGCAGCCCTGATGTTGCACATGCAGCTGGTGGCGTGTTGCTTGCACTGACCTTGCTGTCGCAGGCGGCCGACGACGGCGGCGCAAGGTTCACGCGTGTGGCATTGCCCGCTCTGAGCGGTTTTGTTCATGCGCTGATCGAAGTCGCAAGGCACGGGAACTTGCACACCTGTGGGGCGGCCACATCTCTTCTGTTCGCGCTCGGCTCGAACGCCCCAGCGCGACAGCTGCGTATGCCGCCGTCGGTGCGCAACCCTCGTTTGGCGGCGGCCGCCGCAAAGGTGCTGTGCCGTTTGCTTGGGGGCGAGCTGCCAGAGGAGCCTGATGTGGCGCTAGGCTGGCGCGGCCTCCTGCGTGTCTTTGAGTTGATTGTGAGTTCGGAGGCCGGCCGCCCGGACTCCACTATTCCAAGCGCACCGTGGGCGCAAGAGGTGTTGACAGTGCTGCAGGGGGTGGTGGCGGGGCCCTTGACTGCGGCTAAGGGTGGTGAGGCGCAGCTGCAGGAGGACAATACGCGCAGCTGCAGCGCAGGCCAGCTGCATCAAGAGGTGCTCCGTGCGGCCACCAACACGTTGCACACGCTTCAGGCCGCGCTCAACGCCGCCCCTGCGGCGCAGCAGGAGCAGCAGCAGGAGCAGCAGGAGCAGCAGCAGAAGCAACAGCAGGAGCTGCAGCAGGAGCAGCAGCAGCAACAGGAGCAGCAGCAGCAGCAGCAGCAACAGGAGCAGCTGCCTCCAGCGCAGCCACAGGCTGGCGCTCCCGCGGCGCCTTCAGCAGCAGGGGCGACCGCTGCCTCAAAGCGGTGTGTTGAGTGCGGGGCAGGGGGCCGCCTGCGGCTGTGCCGTGGCTGCCGGGCGGTGCGGTACTGCGGCGAGGAGTGCGCCAGGCGGGCGTGGAAGGGTGGACACAGGGTGGAATGCCTGGCGGTGCAGGCGGCAGGGCAGCAGGCTGGGCAGCAGATGTCGGGTCAGCAGCTGCCGCCGCTATCTTGAGCAAAGTGCAGGCGGCGCAAACTTTGTCGCCGTTGCGTTGTAAGCGGCAAGTACATATACCACTAAACGCCGAAGGGTCCCTGTCATAGTGCTGCACGAACAAAACCACTGTCAGGTTCCCTGATTATCTCTGATAGGGCCAGGGCGGTACATGCATCGAGGCGGGGTCGTGCCCTTCAGTGCCAGGTGCAGTGTGCTGCCCACACGCGCGAACCCGTCCTCATGGCGTGCTGCAGCTTGGTTGCCCGCAGTGAATATCTCCTGGCACGCGCTAGTGATGAGGGCGTGGGTGTTTTGGGATGCGGTGTCATGAACAGACCACGCCGCGGCGCCAATGGTAGTGGTGACACCCGGAGTGACACTGACTGGACCCCGCCGCGCGCTGTTGTACCGCAGTGAGGCCCCGGGTGTGCCGACGTCGCTGCTGAGGCCACCGCTTGCTGGGCGACGGCGAAGGAGCACAATGCCGTTTGAGTGATACTGGCGGCGACGGAGAAGGGCCTGCATGCACGGTGCGGCATTTGGACAGCGCAGCATGTGCTGTCAGACCTGTGAGCTGTCCGTGGCACTGGGGCCAACCTAATACTTGGCCGCTGTGGGACACGGTGAACGCCCAAACGCAGTGTTTATTGCGTCTCAATGTATCTAGTGTGATGAGTTCCAAGTGCCCACACGTCGCTTCGCCGTAGTGGCCGTGTGTCACGCGGAACTTGGCCGTGCATGCTGACTCAACCTGATATCAGCGGGTATCATGGAGAACGGTCGCCGCATGAGCACGCAATCGAACAGGCTATTTGTCAATTTTCGCTTGATCGCGGCAACCTTATGCCAATAACTGATTTTGCAACCGTCAAGTCACAAATACTCGTGTGTCATGGACATTTCCTTCCGAATTCCGCATTCCGATTCGCTCACGCAAGCAACTCCGCTCTTCTTTTCCTTCCCCTGTTGCCACCCATGATGCTGCTGCAACCTCGCCCGGTTGGGCTCGGCAGCGGCCGCCGCCTGCAGACCTCCAGGCAGCACCTGACCCCTCGCTGCATCGCGACCACCCCGCCGCGCACTGCCAGCACTGGCAAGCACACCACTATCCGGCAGCAGCTCCCCCCACTCCAGGACGTGAGTATCACCGGGCCCCGCGTCACCCGCCGCACACATGCGCGCTGTGTTGGGTGGGCTGCGGGTGTCCCGCAGCAGCCAGCGCGGGTCACGCGGCCGCCACGTCGGAATGCGCTGTTGATCTGCCTGAATGCACATTGGATGCCAACAAAATCCGTGCGGCGCAGCGTAGGGCAGCTGCGGGCACGATGGCGGCGCAGGCCGTGCACGCTGGACAGCAGCCGGCACCTACAGCCTGCGCTCTCACAGAGGGGTGCAGCTGCCGCATGGCCTCGTTTGGGGAGACCGCTCAGCCCAACGCCCCCCTCTATTAGCACCCCCACACACCTGACACCACCCGAATCATATGTGATGACATTCAAACAGCTTTGTGCAGACGCGCCCCGCCAGCATACCCAGAATCGGCGTTCGAATTCGATGCCAGCGCTCCCCACCCGCGGCATCCGTCAGCCCCCACCCTCCCTCCCCCCTAGTCCCATGCATTGAAGCGAAATTCAGCACCCCTACCACACAGGTCTATCTCTGCATCTAAAGCCGTGCCACCTCGCCCGCCGGATCCCCGTCCCCCGTCCCGCTTCCGCCCACCGCAGAGCGTGCTCAACCCCCAGGCGCGCAGCGAGCTCCAAAGCGTCCTCGACTTTGAGGCGCGCACCTCTCGCCTCGCCTACGCCGACATCTACCTCCCACCCGGCGTGCCGTCCCTGGCGGAGGCGCGCGATCTCAACGCGGTGGTGTTTGGGCACGGCTTCTCGCAGGTGCCTGCGCCAAGAGATCGGGGATGAACACAGGGTTCAGGGGTCCAATGCGGATGGTCGCGGCTTGACTCAGCCGGCGGCCCACCACAGACAGTGCGGCAGCCTGCAGGCCGCACGCAGGGGTGGGTGCAGCCACCCCTTTTGCAGGATCAATGATAGATGCAGACCGCGGATGCGTCCGAAAGGAGCTCGTTCCACACTCACGACCCCGTCATCAGCACGCTCGCCTGCAACTACGCCATCCCCAACACCCCTGCTTTTTGTGCGCTTTTGAATTTCCCTTTCGATGATCGATGGGCAAATGACACCCTGATATTGCAACATAGACACTCACGCGCGCGCACGCACGCTCCCCTGCTCACCCACACCCAGGACCCCGAAAACTACATCACGATCCGCGACCAGCTGCTCGGCGCCGGCTGGGTGGTGGTCGCCCCCACGACAGGCGTGCTTGATGTCTTGGGCCGCCAGGTCGGCTACGAAGCCTCAGCACGCGCCAGCTCAGCGCGCAGCAAGCTGCCAGTCAAGCTGCAGGTCGGCGCACCAGCCTCCCCTGTAGCCTGCCGGCTTTGCCACCAAAAGCACCACTAGCTCGGCAGGCGGGGGTGTGCTTGCCATGCTTGGGAGGTCTCAAGTGAACGGAGCTTGTGTGATGCAGGCAGGGCCCCTTCTGAGTGCATCAAGCAAACAAGAGTAGGCCGACTCTGGCCGCGTTTGTTTGCGGCTGGGCTGGCCCACACACAGCTGTGCGTACCCTTGCAAGGCGCTCGCTCGTGCGACCGATGCCACGCACCAATGACGTACACCAACCCACCGCTGGCCCTCTGACAGCGATGCTGCTTCATTGCAGGCAAACAGCTCACCTCTCTCCATCACCTACCAACGCACGATGGTGCAATGGCACGCCAATCTTGCAACCTGCAGGCTGCCCTCATCATTGACCTCCTCCGCACCGCCCAGCTCCTGCACGGGGGCCCGGGCGCCGACGAAGCGTGCTCACGCATGATGGCAAAAGGACAGGCGCGTGCGCATGAGAGGCCCCCCGCTCCGGTCTGCTCGCTCCACCTCATGCGGTGCACACGCCCACTTGTCATCACTTGATAATCAGCGTAGTGGCCTCACTGCACTCACTGCTCAGCTTGCGCTCAGTGCGCCCATGGATTACAGCGGCTGCGTGCACGCTGACACGGACACACCTCTGTTGGTGTCACCACGGCTCTAGCATTGACGTGTGCAAACCCCACCATGTGCCTGGACCCACGTCCAATTCACTACTTCCTTGTCGCCCAAGCACACTCACAACAAGAATGCCACCTTGCTTGATCATGTCTGGGATGATGTATATTTCAAACCTCCCCACAGATGCTGTTCCTGGGCCACAGCCTTGGCGGCGCGTGCTCCATCCTGGCCGCTGCCAAGCTGCAGTCTGACAAGATCCGCGGCGTGGTGCTGCTGAGCGCGCAAGTCAGCATGATGCAGCAGTCGCCGGTCAACGATGACATTTGTGAGTGGGCGGTGACCGTCCTTGGGGGAGGGCCGACACATTTTGACAGTCTGCCTGACGCGGCATTCGCCCAAGGCCTGCCGTAGCTGGGATCGCAGCCCAGGGTGGATGCGGTTAGCAGAGGGGGTGAGGGTAGGAGGTTGCGTGACCATCGACGGCCCTGCACACGGCGGGAGCTTCTGAAATGGTCAGCAAAATGCACGTGCTCCCCTCGGCACACCGCTCGCTTCCACGCCAAGTCGGAGTCTGAGCACATCCCACCCGCGCCGCCAACGCTCCTTGAACGAACAATCCGGCATTGTAAACCGCCGCCGCCGGCAGGGCTGCTGGATGGCAACAAGAGGAGCACAGAGGCCGCCCTGAAGTTCTTCCAGGACGAGTTCCCCAGGGACACCCCCCTCATCATCGTCAGCCCTGACAGGGACGTGCTCGCGCCGCGGCCCACGCTGGAGTGCCTGTTCACGGTCGCCGCCCAGGCGCGAAAGGTGCGAGGCAGACGGCACCGCCGGACGGGTGGGGCGCTTGCCCTTGTTGGCTGCATGTTTGCATGGCAGCAGCGTGGGGAATTGTATGTTGAGAACAGGCGGGTCGAGGCGCCGTGGCTCGACGTTCCATGACGACTGCTGCTGTCAAAGCACGCCAGTGCCCATGCTGCCGGGCGGGCCTGCGCATGCGGCAGCGGAACGTACTTTGGCCGACCTTCAAAGTTTCACATAATGACGGCACGTTTTGCCTTCCCTCAGAAGCTGTCTCACACACTGGAAATTGCACAAAATTGGTCCATGACCATGCATCTGCATGCAGAAGCCCACCCGCACCTGCGCACCTGTATGTGCACTCTCCTGGCGCGAGTGTCCTCATCCACATGCACATGTGCACGCCCGCAAATGATCTTTCCCCAGGATGAGCAGCTGGCCCTGTTTGAGATCAAGGGGGATCACACTGGCTACGAGGACAGGCTGGATCTGCCCACTGACTTTACATTCCAGGGGGCCCGGGTGCCACTGCCGGCGCTGCTGCAGGCCGCGGTCAAAGGGGCTCTGTCCGCCATCAACCTCTTAGCCATCCCACTTGCTGAGAAGGTGCTGCTGGTGAGTCAGGGGATTGCTCGGGGGAAGGGCAGTGGAGGTGTTGAAATCAACATTATGCAACCCCACACAAGCAATAGATGCTGTTCACACTTGACTGTCCACTCCACGCAAAATGGCGGGCATGCAGGGAGAGGCGGCCAGGAAGCAAAAGGAGGTGACAGCACAGGTGCTGCAACAGATCATTGACCCGATCTTCAACTACAAGGTGTGTGTGAGTGCATGCATGCATGTGTGTGTGTGTGTGTGTGTGGGAGAGAGAGAGAGAGAGAGAGAGAGAGAGAGAGAGAGAGAGCGAGAGAGAGAGAGAGAGAGAGAGAGA
>NW_014013467.1:21496-30609 GCF_000611645.1 Monoraphidium neglectum
TCAAGCTGTTGACCGTATTTCAACAGACCAGCAAGAGGCACGCAGGGCCGCTTCCTGATTGTCACTGTCATACCCCCGGCCCCGGGATGCCATCCTTGCCTGCTGGTTGCGGCCACAGGGCCACCCCTGTGCTGGCAGCGCGCAAGCCTACGGCAGGCGCAAAACCAACCGCCATTGCAAAGCATGCCCCTTCAAATTGTACAACTCCACCGCATCGATGCATGTCGACTAGGGGTGTTGCCTGAGATGCTGTCTCTGCTGTCCCTCGCTGCCAGCTTGGCAATCGGTCGGATCAGAGCGCTGCTGCAGTGCAATATCCTGACCTTTCATACCGAACACATCGCATTAGCTCAATCTGTGTAATTGAAATCCGTCACAGGGGGTGTTGGGTGCGCATGCGTCGCCCAGTGGCAGGCGGGTGGCCCGCTCGGCAAACCGTCAGTTGGTCAGTAATCGCACCCCAGTGCTTTTAATGCGGCATCGCACACGCGCTCAGTGATTTCAATGCTGCATCGCACGCACTGTGAGTGGGTCCTAGCAATTTCACGTTCGTCAGGGCCTGAGGAATGTGGTCGGTTGCAGCGCAGTTCGTCCAAGCGCCACCTCCCTTGGACTGCCACTCTGCGCATGACCGGCAAGGAAGCATGCTGATAAGCTTTCTTGTATTTCATGAACACCATTCTAGCATCGCCAGCGGCACACATGCCGACCGCGGGGCAGGCGTCGAGGTGGCACCTGCCCAGCTGCCAGCTAGGGATGAGTGATCATGCAGCGAGATGGGCAGCGTCGTCTAGAAGTATGATGTCATCTCCCCTTCTTCTGTGTCTAGCTCTTGCGTCAGGCCGGCTTGTTGCTCAACCCACCTAGCGAGTTTACTAACGGGACGCGGCATTGATCCACGCACCCCGCACCGGGCGGCCAGCCCATGGTGGAATCTACACACCCTCGTGTGCGAGCGTGCGGCCTACAGTGCGCCGGGTGCCGAGCAGCAGATCGAGCACTCGTGCAGCAGCACAGCCAATGAAGGAGGTACGGCTCTCAATTTCGTTAAAGCCGATGAAAAGGCTCGAATTGTGACACGCAGAACCCCTGCAGATTATCGAGGCGCTCATCGCGCGGCAAGACCTGTCGCAGTAGCAGTTTGAAGACGCACTGCTGGTGAGCCGGACGCGTCGGGCGGGTGTGCGCAGCCGGCCCCAGCACCAGACTGGAACACGTGACAAACATCGACTCCGTTTAGGAGCACGGCAGCGGCCCGTGCGGAAGCCAGCAGCACGTACGCAAGTCGTGCTCAACGCGGTGCTCGCGCCCCATCAGCCAGAGTGCCCCGGGCCCCAGCGCACAAACCGTGATCGCCCTTTGCCTGCGCTGCGCCGCGCTGCGGCGTTCTTGCCGCCGCGCCGCAGGGCGTGTTGGACGACTTCTCCCCGGAGCAGACGGCAGCGTTCCTCGTGCTGCTGCGCGCCAAGGTGCGGGGCGCGGCGGCGCGCGGCCGTGTCTCATGGGCAGCGCGCACGGCGCCCCAATGGGCGCCGCAACGGGCGCCGCAGCGGGCGCCGCAGCGGGCGCGCAGTGCGGCGCAGCCCGGACCCTCGCGGCGGGCCGCGTGCAAGCTCGGCAGCTGCCCGGAAGCTGCAAGCGCGAGACGCGCCTCGCTACGCGCCCAGGCCGTCCAACACAGCAGCGGCCCCGGCCCGTCACACATGTCAGCGCCGCGCGCCATGCGACGCCGAGGGTCAGCGCCCGTTCCACGGCCCCGGCCTCCCGCATCCTCATGTGTGATGCAATGAATCGCATCTTCACATGCAGGGCGAGACGCCCGACGAGATCGCTGGCATGGCGCGGGCGTTCCTGCAGCACGGCCTGCACGTGGAGACAGCAAAGGGCGGTGAGATTACTAATGCGGCGGCGGAGGGGCGGGGGAAGGGTGGTGGTGTCAATCTCGACGCTCCTGGCCCGGTCGGGACGGCGGAGGGAGGGGCAGCGGAAGCCTGTGCCCGCCGGACGGCGGCCGACAGCGGGCGGCCGGCGGCGGGCGCGACGGGCGTGTCGTTTCGGGGAGTGGATGGTGACAGGCCGCGGATGAACAGAAAGGCGGGCGCGCGGAGAGGTTGGTGCCGAGGGCGGCGGCGGCGCGCTGTGCGGCTGGCTGGCAGCCACGCCTTGGGGGCTTCCCGTTTTCGAGTGCACGCACTGCCCGGATGCTGCTATCACCACAAAGCGACCCTGATGATGTCACAAATACGAAACCGCCGATGCATCCTGCCAACCTGGTTAAAAATGACAGTCGTCGACATCGTCGGCACCGGCGGCGACGGCATCGGCTCGGTGAACATCAGCACCGGCGCCAGCGTCATCGTCGCGGCGGCGGGCGGGCGCGTGGCGAAGCACGGCAACCGCTCGGTGTCGAGCCTCTGCGGCAGCGCGGACGTGCTGGAGGTGGGCGCGGGGCCCCGCGGGCGGCGCGGGGGGCGTGCACGGTGTATTTTTTCGGGGCGGCCCGTCTCGGGCTGACTGGGATTGAAGCTTCGAATAAAAACGTGGATTGCCTGTGCGAGCCGGCTCGGGCCGGGGTCGAGGGGTTGAAAGGCCGGCGACGGCGTGCTGGATTTGATGGGGCCGGGCTCGCCCCGTGGGCCGCCCGGCCTGATGGGGACAGGGCGGTGGCACCAGAGCAATCAGCACGCGGCCGGGGCAGCAGGGGGGCCGTTTGCGTCGCGCCCTGGCAGCGCCACTCTTGGGGAATGGGGCCGCACGGCCTGCAGCTGGGGCCGCCCACGACGCCGCCCTTTCGCCCCCGCCGTCGTGGCCCTGGAGCCCTCCACCTTCCGGCCCTGCTTGCCAGCCGCCTCAGCGGCGCGGCCCTCCGCTTATGAGACCCGTGGCTGCAGCCCCCCTCCCCCCAGAACACGAATGCACACGCACGCAACCGCCCTGCCAACCAACCCTTCCGTCAAATTCGATCACTCGTTTGAGTTGCGAACCACCCTTTCGAACATCAAACTGATTACCTGTACTGATAGCTGACCTGTTTCACTATCAACCTGCACTACCTGCGTCCCCCCAGGCGTTGGGCGTGGAGATCGATCTGGGCCCCGAGGGCGTCGCGCGCTGCGTCGACCAGACCGGCGTCGGCTTCATGTACGCGCCGCGCTACCACCCCGCCACGTGGTTGCTCTGCACATCAATTGATTTAGTGGGGCAATGCGATTTTACAAGCTCCCCAAACCCCACAGCCAGCCAGCATGATGCAATTTTTCGGTGACATTACGAACGCCCCTCGCCGATACCCGGTCAACTTAGGTGAGCTTGAGCACTCGGCCAAGGCCCTTGAACCCGGACGCCACACAGCTCTATGCTCAGCCTGCCGGGTGGTTGGTGACAGCGGAAGCAACGGGTGCAGCGCCAGTGGCAATGGCATTGAGGACCCTTGGTGGACTGTGCTAGCATGTTTGCGGCGCTGGTGTAGGCACCATTCATAAGGAGGGTGGAGGGAGCATCTAGGTGAGAGGCGGCATGGGTAGGCTGCAGAGTTGCAGGGGGCATTTGGGAGCTGTTTGTGCAGGGCACAGCATCCGTACTTTTTGAGGGCATCCACACAAGCACCACGGTGCGCAGTGGATGGTTGCAATACGTGCGACTGCAAACGTAACAGTTGGTGTTTAGAGACGGCATAATCACACCTTTGACAGCGAGTGATGGTGGGTAGCAGGATCACCCACACGACAGCCAGCGATGGCAGCTCACATATTCAAGGTCTCATTGGCTGGTTACTGCAGATAACGTATAATAGTGGTTTGATAACATGGTTATTTGTGTTCAAAGCACATAACCAGATATCCAAGTAACCATTTATCCAAGATAAACAGATAACGAAGATATCCAAAATGAAAGATAACCAGGTGTCCAAGATAACAAAGAACAATACTCAACAG
This sequence comes from Monoraphidium neglectum, assembly GCF_000611645.1. Taxonomy (NCBI): domain Eukaryota; kingdom Viridiplantae; phylum Chlorophyta; class Chlorophyceae; order Sphaeropleales; family Selenastraceae; genus Monoraphidium; species Monoraphidium neglectum. The sequence continues at coordinate 25,432 of NW_014013467.1, forward strand.
CACTTGTTAATCATGATAACATGTTCACCGGATAAGCAGTGTCTTATCAGTGGGTTGGCCTCCATAGTACAGGGACAAATTAACTCCGGCTGTCAATGGGAATTGGGGTGTTATGTGCGCACACAACACCGCGTTATCCACCGGATTTCCCACAGGAATTGACCAAAACAACAGGCCCCTTTCGTTGGTTCTGTTGCAGCTGGGATAGGAGCAGATGGGCCCAACCCGCGTACGCCGTGACCTGCATGGCAGCACCTTGTGCCACACCCACCGGGTCATTACAGCACGCCGGGCGCTTGAGGGGTCTGGGCGGAAGCGGGGCCGGCCAGGGGCACCCGCGGTGGCCAGGACGAGGCACAAACGGGAGCGCGACCCCTGTGGGGGTGCGCGAATGGCTGCGAGGGTCCCACATGTATCCGCTCAAAGTCATGGACGAAAAGTGTGTGCGAGGCGACACCGTAAGAGGCAGTCGAAGGGCGTCACCTGGGTGTCCCTGAGCGCCTAGTGGGGTCCGCAGGTCCCCCACACCGGTGGGGCTGCGGGGAAGCGGGCGTTTGCCCTGACCTTGCGCCCGTCCTTCAAACATACCGGGTGCCCAGCGCCCGGTCTACTCTACTCTACTCTACTCTACTCCACTCTACTCTACTCTACTCTACTCTACTCTACTCTACTCTACTCTACTCTACTCTACTCTAATCTAATCTAATCTACTCTAATCTACTCTACTCTACTCTACTCTACTCTACTCTACTCTACTCTGGTATATGTGCTTATCAAGCAGTCCTCACAGCTGCATAGCCAGGGCACGCGCGAAGTGCAAGAAACAGCTGCATCAAAATCCACGAGGCAGGGGCAGAGTCCAGTGGGTGGGGGGCAGAGGGTATGGCAAAACAGTTGGTGTGACCACGAGGGGCACCCTTGGTGACCGAGAAACAGGCAGGTCTCAACTATCAGAAAACTATATTACTATAAGACATATCTATAATCTCGGGCACCTAGAAGCCGCCTGTAGGCCTCCTGCGCAAAATGCACTTCTGCTCAACACCGGCACACGATCTCCTCTTGGACGTCGGTGCACGCAGCGCTGCATGATCAACGAAGTGTCTCAAACTATTCAAGAGACATTTCTTGCAGCTGCTGCCTCAGGAGTGCCCTGCTGTGGCCAATGGTGCACCGCAAAAGTGCCTGCAGCACTCTGAATGTTGATTGGCCGAGACGCGGAGGGAGGCGGAGGACCATGTATGTGGAAAAAATCTATGTGATTATAACATTTATATACTGCAATGCTGGTTTGCTCCCGTTTGCACCAGGCGAGCACAACCAGTGGGCTCCCATGCATCGCGCGCATGCATGGACATGGTCTCAACGGTCACCCACGAACTCAAGCTGTGGCATGCACGCAGAGAACCTTGTACTGCAATATCAATTACCTACATGGGTGACGTGAGGACACCACGCGGGCGGTGCCGCTCTCTGTGGATGCTGGGCAGCGACAAGTAAGGCAGCCGACTGCCGGCGCCCCCCCTTGCAAGCGAGGGAGCGGGTGACACGGGAGCGCACGCTGTGGACCGAACAAACCCAAGCGCTGACTGCGCTGGGCGTAGCGGCAAGGATCTGCTGGCACGCAAAGTGTAGGCGGCAAGCATGTTCGAACTCACACAAGGCGCAGGATGGCATTCTCGCACAGTGCCCTTTGCCCACGGACGGTAATTGATTTTGACGGGGTGAGGCGCGCACACATCCTGTGAAAACCACTCCCTTTGGGGGAACCAAACTGATTGTGAGGGGCGCCCTCGCTCGGCTGGCGATCGGAGCCCAGGCTAATCGAAACCTCGCTGTTACTCGCTGTTGATCGCGGCGTTATTGACTTGCCCACAACCACTCATGGCGCGCCGCAAGCGTTGCCGCGCTTTTGGCCGTCAGCAGCCAAGGCAGCTGCCGGGCAGCGGCGCGCCAACACGGCAGTACACCCCTGACACGGCGTAGCGGGAAATTTTATACACTCATACAGGTTGAGCAGCGACAGTGATTTTGGACATTAGCGCCTCATTGGCCGCGGGGCAATGCACGCCCACACTCATGTGGGGGGGCCACCTGCTCCTTGCGAGCTGGCGTGTGTCAACACATGCACTCAAATCTACGCATGCACGGAGCCCCCGCCTCGATGCAGCAGGCAAAATGGTCACTCATATATGGTGAGCTGCGACAAGTTTGGAAAGCACCACTGCGGTGCGTGGCTGCGGATAGATCAACGCCCCGGGCGTGGGCCACGCTCTTTGGGGGCCACCTACGCATTGCGGTTTGGGATGTGTGACCTACGAGTTCAACTTGTGGCATGCATGGAGAGCCCCTGTCCCGGCGCAGCAGGCAATGTAGTCAATCATATATTGTGAGCAGGGACAACGATTTCGAGAGGGGTGCGTGCTTGCACGGCGCCGCCAGGCCAGGGATTGCAGCAACGTGCATCGGTGCTGCAGTGGTATACTTGTTACCATACAGGGTTTTCTTTTGACTTCTCGCGCGCGCCCGCCCCTCGGCTCATCGGTGCCGCCCTGCCCTCCAAACGGAAGGGGGGTCCCACAAGGGGGGTGTGCAAAATCGATGATGGAGTCCAGCAAGCCGTATAATCACCTAATAATCATGATAAGCATGTATCCACCGTTCGCGCGGCCGACCAGCACCAGGGGACGCCCCGCGAGCACCGAATCAAGCAACGCAAGGGATTTGGGAGGTGATACGTGATGAATAGTAATCAAAAGCATAGATCAAAGCCTCTTGCACAAACTCAAGCCGTGATGCTGTCGCCATCTCCAGCCAACCAAATCTGCAGCTGCGCACATCAGTATCTTGCGATTCGTTAGCCGTGTGTGGCTCGATCGATACCACTTCGATAACTATCATGACGGAATCATCTGTTAAAAGTTGCGACCTGCCTCTCGCCCGGTCACCGGGAGTGGTGCCCCACCCGTGACGTGACGGGACTCACGGACTCACGTGTCGCTTCGCCGTAGTGGCCGTGTGTCATGCCAAATTCGCCATCAAACCACAATCACTCGTGTGTCACGGACACCTCCTTCAAGTGTCCACTTCGCGCTCATCCACGTAAGCAAACCCTCCCTTCTCGTTCCTGCCCCTGCTGCCACCCAAGCCATGATGATGATGCAAGCTGTAGCTCGCCCTGTTAGGCTCGCCAGCGGCCGCCGCCCGCAGACCTCCCGTCAACACCTGGCCAAATGCTGTGTCGCGGCCACGGGCAAGCACACCACTTTCCGACAGAAACTGCCCCCACTGACGGAAGTGAGTAACACCAGGCCCCGTGCCACCCCCGCACACATGTGCAGCTGTGTTGGGCGGGCGCCGGGCGCAGCAGCTACCGCGGGTCACGCGGCCGCCACGCCAGCAAGCACAACAGAGCTGCCCGACTGCACACCGAATGCAACTCAAGCTTGTGGTGCACAGCTCAGGGCAGCTGCAGGCACGATGGTGGCTCAGGCCATGCACACCAAACAGCAGCCGGCACCTAGGGGTTCTCACAGAGGGGCGCAGCTGCCACGTGGCCTCGTTGCGGGAGGCCACTCAGCCCAAAGCTGCCCCGTACTTGCACCCACACACCACCGCAAACTCATATGTGACGGCATTTAAACAGCTTTGCGCAGACCCCACCCCACGAGCCTCACCCAGAATCGACGCCAGCGCCCCCTAAAAACCCTCGACATGCGCCGCCCCCTACCTCCCTTCTCCACCGTCCCGATGCATCCATGCGACCGCAGCTGCACCGGCACACAAGTCCAGCTCTGCAGCCGAAACCGCGCCGCCACAACCGTCTTGCAACCCCCCGCCATCCCGCCTGCCCCTGACGCAGAGCCTGCTCAACCCCAGGGCGCTCAAGGAGCTGAAAGATAGGGGCGTCCTCAACACCTCGCGCCTCGCCTACGCCGAAATCCACCTCCCATACGGCGTGGCGTCCCTGGCGAACGCGCGCGGTCTCAATACAGTGGTGTTTGGGCACGGCTTCATGCAGGCGCGTACGCCCAAGGGTTAGGGATGAACACAGGGTTCAGGGAATCAAAGCGGATGGCCACAGCCTGGCTGCTGCGCCGGCGGCCCATTGAAGACACACGGCCGCTTGCAGGCTGGTGGGTGGCAGGGGTGGGGTTGCAGCCAGCACTTTCTCAGGATTAATCCTGGATGCAGACCGTGAACGCATTGAACAGGACAACATTGCAACAACAACAACCACCCCAACCCCAAGAGCAGGTAAAACTGCGGCCGAGTCAACCCCACACACCCACTTTCATGCTCCTTCAGACCCCGAATTGCAACAAACCATAGCGGGAATTTCACCACTGTGCTTACGGATCTGCGAAGTCGTACATGTGCATCACATCCCTTGACACACGCACACACGCACTCACACACACGCGCACTTGCGCGCACACGAACGCACGTACGTTATTCCATTGTCCAGGATCCCGACAACTACATCAGGATCCGCGACCAGCTGCTCGGCGCGGGCTGGGTGGTGGTCGCCCCCACGACGGATCTGCTCGATGTGCTAGGCCGCAAGGTCGGCTACGAGGCCTCCAAAGACGCCGGCTCTGCGCCCAGCAAGCTGCCTGTCAAGCTGCAGGTCCGTACACCAGCCTCCCCTGCAGCCTGCTGCCCGCTTTGCAACCAAAAGCACGACTGGCTTGGCATGCGGGGGTGTACTTGCTGGGGAGGTTTCGGGTGAATGGGGCTTGTGTGACGCATGCAGGGCCCGTTCCGAGAGCATCGAGCAAACAAAAGTCGGCCAGCTCTGACCGCCTTTGTTTGCGCCTGGGCTGGTCCACACACAGTTGTGCACACCCTTGCAAGGCGCTCGTCCGTGCGGCCCATGCCACGCGTCAATGACACCAACCCACTGCCGGCCCTGTGACAGCGATGCTGCATCATTTGAGGGAAAACCCCACTACCGCAGCACGCACTCTTCCCCCATTGCCAACTGGTCACCTCTCTCTCCATCCCCTTCCAACGCGCCATGGTGCAACGGCACGCCAATTCTGTAACCTGCAGGCTGCTCTTATCATCGACCTTCTCCGCACCGCCCAGTTCCTGCACACGAGCACGCTTCGTCCGAGCCCGTGTCCGCTGTGCTCACGCGTGATGGCAAAAGGACAGGCGCGTGCGCATGAGAGC
>NW_014013467.1:30976-38817 GCF_000611645.1 Monoraphidium neglectum
GCTCCAGTCCGCTCGCTCCACCTCATGCGGAGCACATGCGCACTTGTCATCTCGAATACTTCGTGATGACGAGTGCGCGTGTGCTCCGCATGAGTGGCGTCACTGCGCTCACTGCGCAGCTTGCGCTCGGTGCGCTCATGGGTTACAGCCGCTGCCCGCACGCTGACCCTGACACACCTCGTGCCACCACGGCTCTAGATTTGATGTGAACCCCACCACGTGCCTGCACGCGCGTCCAGCTCACTACTTCCTTGTCGCCTCAGCATACTCGAAACAAGAATACCACCCATCTTGATATCATGGTCACTAATACCTTTTCGATTCACATCACAGATGCTGTTTCTGGGCCACAGCCTTGGCGGCGCGTGCTCCATCCTGGCCGCCGCCAAGCTGCAGTCTGACAAGATCCGTGGCGTGGTGCTGCTCAGCGCGCAGGTCAGCAAGATGCGGCAGTCGCCGGTCAACGACGACATATGTGAGCGGCGACCGGTCTTGGGGAAGGGCCGCCACATCTTGACAGGTCTCTCGGGCACGGCCCTCATGAGAGGCCTGCTGAATGCAGCTGCTGGATGGCAGCCCAGGGGCAACGCGCACTGCAGATGGGAAAAAGGTGCCTGAATTCGGCCCTGCAGAAGCGTCGGCCACCCCACAAGTGGCATGCAAAAAGCATGCACCTTCTCGGCACACCGCCCACTCCCAGTTAAGTCGCAGCCCGAGTGCGCCTCACCACACGCCTTGAAGAAACAACCCTGCACCCGAACCGTACCCGGCAGGGCTGCTCGATGGCAACAAGAGGAGCACGGACGCTGCCGTCGCGTTCTTCAAGAATGAGTTCCCCAGGGACACCCCCCTCATCATCGTCAGCCCTGACAGGGACGTGCTCGCGCCTCGGCCCACGCTGGAGTGCCTGTTCAAAGTCGCAGCCCAGGCACGAAAGGTGCGCAGTGGAGTAGGGTGCAGGCAGGAAATTCCGCTTGTATACAGCTCTGTGTTGGGCAGCGGGTGCCAAGTTGCAGGGTGTAAAGGCATGCGCATGCTCGCTCCCACAAGCACAGTCGCGGGCCAGGCCCGCAAAGTATGAGGCATACGGCAGCTGTGCCCACCCGGCGCACCCTGTGTGCTTGTGGCTCACAATTAGCTTGTTCCATGGCGCTGTGTTTGCATGGCAGCGGAGCGCCAAACCATGAGGATTCGAAACTGCATGGTGGGACAGGCGCGGGGGCTCAACTGTATGTGATGCTCGTTGTTATCAAGACAGGCCAATGCCCTTGCGTCAGGGCGCGGCGCACACGCAGCAGTCGCAGCTAGCTGCACGTGCAACAGGGGCCGCACTTCATCCCCGTGCTAAGCTAGCCCGGACCTCCCACACTCTGGAAACAACACCAACTTACTTTGATCTTCAGACACATGCACATGCATACGCACGCCGACACGCACCCATGCACCCCTATACGCACTCTCTCCCGGTGTCCCCCACAAGCGTCCCCAGCCCCACGCGCATGTGCACGCATGCAAATGCTGACATGTCTCCAGGGTGAGCAGGTGGCGCTGTTTGAGATAAAGGGGGATCACACTGGCTACGAGGATAAACTGGATCTGCCCACCGACTTCACATTCCAGGGGGCCCGGGTGCCGCTGCCGGGGCTGCTGCAGGCCGCGGTCAAAGGGGCCCTGTCTGCCATCAACCTCTTTGTCATCCCAATCGCTGAAACGGTGCTGCTGGTGAGTAAGGAAATCGGAAAGGGGCAGGGGCAGTTGAGATGTGGAAATTCAATGCAATGCACCCCCACACACGCTGTCAGTGATGTTCGCACATGAGTGTCTCTTCACTCCTGGCATTTGCGGTCATGCAGGGACAGGCGGCCAGGAAGCAGAAGGACGTGACAGCACAGGTGCTGCAACAGATCATTGACCCGATCTTCAACTACAAGGTGCGTGTGCGTGTATGTGTGTGTGTGTGTGTGTGTGTGTGTGTGTGTGTGTGTGTGTGTGTGTGGGTGCAGGTGCCTGCGTGCGTTCGCGCGTCCACGGTCGTGCGCGTGCGCACATGCACTTGTCCCATTTGCACAACTTTGAGCTGGACTCCCGTATTTTCATACATGTGCAGCTTTTCAAACTCTCAAAATCAGTAGTCTAATGAAAGATGACTGCAACTTTGCACAAGAAATGACCACACTCCTGCATTTGCCCCTGCTGCACGGTGAATCCTGCAACAACAGGACATTAAAAACAGCCTGGTGGTGAAGACCACGGCGGACACCGACCTGCAATACCAGGCCAAATTCACAGTGGCACAGGAGGAATACGACAACCTCAAGGAGGCCATCGCCCACAACATCAAAAGGAACCTGCCTTTGGAGCTGCTCCTGGGGGGTTACGCAGTCGCGCAGGCCACGGCGAGCACACTGGCAGCGCGGCTGCTGTCGCAGTCTACAGGTATGGAGTGTGTCAGGACGTGCACAGGGAGGGGTTGAGGGCACTGTTGATCTCTGTGCAAGGTTGCGCGTGCGTGCAAGCAACATCTCATCTTGTCGATTGGACGGCCGTGCATCAATTGCGTACTGCTGTATTTGATCTTGCAAGTTACATTGGTATTTACATTGCATGCAAGTCATTGCAGCTTTCCGTGTCGTTCGGGGGACCCCTGCACCTTTGCTGTCCCCGCAAGAGCGAATCACACAGCGCTCACCATTCACCATTCACCTGTGGGAGCGCAAACTGTACGCCTGCACCGTCCTTGGCACCCCCTAACCCCAGCCAAACCAACCGGGCGTCCCCTACACATCCATGGCCGCTCTCACCGCCCCTGCCATGCTGCAATCACAGGCGCCTCTGGTGAAACCCAGCTGGGCCTGCTCATCATCTCAGGCCTGACCTTCGCCCTCGCCTACGAGAACGCCCTCCTCGTCGCCGGCCGCTACATCGCCGGCCCCTTGAACGACCCCAACCACGCCAGGGCCTCCGCATCCAGCCCCGCGCAGGCTAAGGCGGCCCAGCAGGCCGCCGACGCCAGGATTGATGCGCTGCGGGGCCTCAGCGAGTGGCGCTTCCTCGCGCACTCGGGCGCCCCGCTCGCCGTCATCGCCGGGCTGAACCTCGCCGGCCGCGCGGGCGTCGGCTGGGCAGCCGACCCCGTGTACGAAGGCCTGGTTGGCCTGGGCGTGCTGGGGGTCGTTGCCGTCAGCAGCGTCCGCAACACAGCGTTCCTGACCATCGCGCCGCGCTGGGCGCGCGGCATCCTGCGTTTTGCGCACGACCGCGGCTCACTGGACTTCACCAAAGTGGTCCCTGTGCTCCTGACCAACCTTGTGCTGATCGCGCTGGGGGTGCAGGCGGCGGGGGAGGACCCGGCGGCGTGGCCGTTTGCGGTGGGGCCGGTGCTGAGCTTGCTGCTGAACGCGTGGCCGTCCGCGAAGGTGGGGATGTGCGCGTGCGTATGCGTGCGAGCGTGCAGGCATGCACATGTGTGCGTGCGTGCATGCATGCATGCGTGCATGCATGTATGTGTGTTTTTGTTGGGAAGGACAGGTTTGGGTGGTGGGCTGCTGGGGATGTGTATGCATGTGCGTCTCCAGGAGCGGAGGTTGGCGGGTGGATGATGGCCAAAAGTCAAAGCTTTGCACACAACCCCAGGCCAGGTGCGACAGTTTCAACGCCCTCAGCAAATCCACAATCGGTCGCCTTGAACACCACCTAAATCACGCTCTCTCCAAAAAGTCACTCATGTACGCCCGGCACCTCCGCCTCTGCAGGACGGCGAACTGGTCGACCCAAACAGCAAGCGCCTCCCGCAATTTGTAACTGGCAACGCCGGCGAGGTGGTGCTGTTTGCATCAATGGTCGCCACAGAGTACCTGCTGCGCGGCCGCTGAGGGTTTGCAGCCACTTGGCGTTGCTCCGCTAGGACATCTTTCCAGCGGCCTCCTGAGTTGATGACAGGCGCAGCGGCGGCGCTGGGGTTTGCTGTGTGCTCCGATTGATGTGGCTCAAAAGTACTTCGAACAACAAGTGTGCGATCCGCTGCGCCAAACATCGGGCTAATCAGATATTTCATCCTCTTTCCCAGCCTTTGTTGAGTGTCTTGACAATAGCAACACCATCTTGTCAAAATTTGCAGTGCTGCACCAGGCGGCGCACGCCATCACCGCACGATGTCGGTGAACAGTTGCTGCATCCACGATTCCGAAGCCGACACCGCGCTTGTCTCACCCTCTTATGCTTGGTTGGAAACCCCTTGCCTTTGGCTCGGCGTGCCTGGGGCAGCCGCCCGGCAATCACACACAGCATGTATATGTCCAAGCCTCGCAAGGAGCGCTCTGTGCTCAAGCAGCACGCGCGTTGCCTGCATTTGCAGCCTGTGTCCCAGTCAATATCGCTCCTTCAAGCTGTTGACCGTATTTCAACAGACCAGCAAGAGGCAGGGCCGCTTCCTGGTTGTCACTGTCATACCCCCGGCCCCGGGACGCCATCCTTCCCCGCTGGTTGCGGCTGCAGCCAGGGCCACCCCTGTGCTGGCATCGCGCAAGTCTGCGGCGCGCACAAAACCAACTGCCGTTGTGAAGAATGCCCCTTAAAATTGTACAACCCCACCACGTAAACGTATATCAACAAGGGGTATTGAGTTGCCTGAGCTATGCTGTCTCTGCTGTCCCTGCAAGCTGGGCATTTCGTCGGATCAGTAATGCAGCAATGCAATATGCTTACCTTTCACACCAAACACGTCACGTTTGCTGATACCGTGTAACCAAAATTGTCATGCAATTGTGTGCGTGAGTTAACGTGCTCAAACTCAGGTTTGGTTAGATCACTGGATCGTCGTATTTGTAGGTGCAAGGGGATGTTGAGTGCGCCTGCGTTGCCCCGCTGGAAGGCGGGTGGCCCGATCAGCAAGCCGTCACCTGGGCAGCAGTATCACCTCAGTGCTTTAGATTCTGCATTGCACGCACGCTCAGTGCTTTCAAAGCTGCATCGCACGCACTGTGAGAAGGTCCTGGCATATGTACGTTTGCCCGGGCCCGGGGAATCAGGTCGGTTGCAGCGCAGTTCGCCCTTGGATGCGCCACGTCCTTTGAACCGCCACTCGGCACATTATCAGCAAGAAATCGGGTTGATAGGCTTACGGGCGGTGCATGAATGTCCACCGTTCCCACATTGCCAGGGGGAGGTGGCACCTGCCCAGCTGCCAGTTAGGGATGAGTGAGCATGCAGCGAGATGGGCAGCGTGGTTGATTGCATATGATTTCGTCTCCCGGTCATTTGTGTCTGCCTCTAGCGTCAGGCGGGCTCTTTGGCAAACCCACCTAGCCAGTTCACTAACGGGACGCGGCAATGATCCAAGCACACCGCACCGGGAGGCCAGCTTATGGCGGCATCTGCACTCCCTCGTATGCGAGCGTGCGGCCTACAGTGCGCCGGGTGCCGAGCAGCAGATCGAGCACTCGTGCAGCAGCACAGCCAATGAAGGAGGTACGGCTCTCAATTTCGTTGAAGCCAATGCAAAGGCTCGAATGGTGACACGGAGCGCCCCTGCAGATTATCGAGGCGCTCATTGCACGGCAAGACCTGTCGCAGCAGCAGTCTGAAGATGCGCTGCTGGTGAGCCAAGCGCGCCGGGCAGGTATGCGCAGCCGGCCCCAATAGCAGACTGGATCGCGCGACAAAACGTCACATAGAAGCGCAGTAGCGGCCCATGCCAAGCTAGCAGCGCGCACACAAGGCGCGGTCAATGGGGCGCCTTCGCCCCGCCAGCCTGCGTGCCCCAGACCCCACCGCACCGTCCTCTGCCTGCGCCGCGACTGCCCCGCGCCGCGGCGCCCCTCTGCCTTCCCCCGCAGAGTGTGCTGGACGACTTCTCGCCAGAGCAGACGGCGGCGTTCCTCGTGCTGCTGCGCGCCAAGGTGCGGGGCGCGGCGGCGCGCGGCCGTGTCTCACGGGCAGCGCGCACGGCGCCACAGCGGGCGCCGCAGCGGGCGCCGCAGTGGGCGCGCAGCGCGGCCCGGACACTCGCGCCGGGCCGCCCGCAAGCTCGACAGCTGCGGAAGATTCAAACGCACGGCCCGCCTCGTGGCGTGCTCCGGCCACCCATAACAGCAGCGGCCCCGGCCCGCCACACACGTCAGCGCCTCGCTTTATGCGATGGCCAGCGCCCGTCCCACGGCCCCGCCTTTCATATCCTCATGTATGATGCACTTAATCGCATCTTCTTATGCAGGGCGAGACGCCCGACGAGATCGCGGGCATGGCGCGGGCGTTCCTGCAGCGCGGTCTGCACGTTGAGACAGCAAAGGGCGGTGAGATCACCACAGCGGCGGCTGGGGTAGGGGTGGTGGATTTTTGACCCCGGCGCGCCCTGCCCGGCCGGAGGGGCAGCAAGAGAGAGCGTCGGCCGCTCCCGCCAGACGGCGGCGGCCGACGCTGCGCCGCGGCGCCGCAGCCATGTTGTTTTGGGATGGGCGCCGAGTGCAGCGGCGCTATGCGCCCAGCTGGCAGCCGCGGCTTGGGGTGTCCCCGCTCACGGGAGCATGCACTGACGTCAGCACACCGCCCTGATGCCACCGTCAAAACGGTCCTGATGCTGTTGTAGATAACAGCAACCCTGATTATGTGCATCGTGCAATCCTGTTGTGCAACGGTCAACAGTTGTTGACATCGTTGGCACCGGCGGCGACGGCATCGGCTCGGTCAACATCAGCACGGGCGCGAGTGTCATCGTCGCGGCGGCAGGCGGGCGCGTGGCAAAGCACGGCAACCGCTCGGTGTCGAGCCTATGCGGCAGCGCGGACGTGCTGGAGGTGGGTGCGGGGCCCCACGGGCGGCGCGGTGGTGTGCACGTTGTCTATTTTGATGCGGCCCTGCTCGGGCCAGCTTGGAGTGAAGGTTTGGATAAAAACGGCGGATGGCCTGGGCCAGCCGGCCCGCGCCGACCGGGGTCGAAGGGTCACAAAGGCCCGCGGCAGCGTGCTGTGTTTGTCTGATCAGGCCGGCTCGCCCCTGGGGCCGCCCCGCCTGATGGGTGCGCCTGACGGGGCAGCAGGGGGGGGCCGATTGCGTCACGCCCCGGCAGTGCCACTCCTGGGTACGGGGGCCGCACGGCTTGCGGCCGGGGCCGCGCAAGACGCCGCCCCTTTGCCCCCGCCATCGCGGCCCTGGAGCCCTTCCCCTCCGGCCCCGCTTGGCGGCCGCATTGGCGGAGCGGCCCTCCGCTGTGGAGACCCGTGGCCGCAGCCCCCCTCCCCCCAAAACACGAATGCACACGCACGCAACCGCCCCGCCAACCAACCCTTTCATCAATAGCGATCACCCGTCTGAGTTGCGAACCACCCTTTCGAACATCAAACTGATTACCTGTACTGATTGCTGACCTGTTTCATCATCAACCTACACTACCTGCATCCGCGCAGGCGCTGGGCGTGGAGATCGATCTGGGCCCGGAGGGGGTTGCGCGCTGCGTCGACCAGACCGGCGTCGGCTTCATGTACGCGCCGCGCTATCACCCGGCCATGAAGGTCGTGCGCCCTGTCAGGGCGGCCCTCAAGGTGCGCAAGCCGGCCCGCGCTGTGGGGCGCGCCGCCTTGCCGCCCGCGTGGGGGCGGAGCGGCGCCGCGGCGCCGCGGGCGCCTCCGACGCGCCCGCAGGGCGCCTGCGCCGAAGGCTGTCATCCTGTTCCGGGCGCTGGCGGCCCGCGTGCCCTCGCATGCTGCCCCCTCTGATCCCCACGCCAGTTACCCCCCTACCCCCTGCCCTGCCCCACCCACACAAATTCCCTTTTTTCACAAATTTCAGCTGTCGGACCCCGCTCATTGCAGCCCCCACGCCCCGCCCTTCCTTGTCTTGCTTTGTTC
>NW_014013466.1:0-3502 GCF_000611645.1 Monoraphidium neglectum
GGGGTAGGCGGGAGAGGGAGGGTGTGCGGGGGGCCAATTGCTGCTGCAGACTGGTGTTTGACGCTGTCCGCTCTCACCCAGCAAGATCCCCAGCAGCCAACGCGTGCGCCGTTTGTGCATCCCGCAAACCTCAGCTTCTGCCCACCACCCACACCCCCCAAAACCACACCACATCAAAACCCCACACCCACCCCCATCAGGCTTGCGGGTGACTACCGAACCGGCAAGCGGCTCAACATGAAACGCGTCATCGGTTACATCGCCTCACACTTCCGCCGCGACAAGATCTGGCTGCGCCGCACGCGCCCCGACAAGCGCCGGTACCAGGTGCGGCCCCGCGGGCCCCCCGACCCTCCTCCCGACCCCCCGCACGCGCGGCAGGCGCGCCGGCGCGTGGCGCATGCGCACATCTGCACACAAACCAGTGCCTGCTGATGGGCCTTCCTGCATCATCAGGGGCCGCGGCGGACCCTGGTTTGGCTGTCACGATATGCTGGCTGCCGCCGTGACGCCAATTCTGTCTCATTTGCAGCGCCGGCGCAGCCCCGGTCGCCTTCCCGCCCGGCCCGCCGCTGTGAACGACGCGCACCGCAGCCCGCCCGCGCCCCTGCTAACAACCGCCGCAACCGCCACAACCGCCGTCCGCCGCAGGTCGTCCTCGCCATCGACGACAGCCGCTCCATGGCCGAGAACGGCTGCGGCGCGTTCGCCCTTGAGGCTCTGACCCTCCTGTGCAAGGCCATGTCCCGCCTCGAGGTCGGCGAAATCGGCGCCCTCTCCTTCGGCGGCGCCGCCGGCGCGCGCCCGCTGCAGCCGCTCGGCGCGCCGTTTGGCGATGCGGCGGGGCCCGCGCTGATGTCGGCGCTGCGGTTTGACCAGGACAACACAATCGTTGACCGGCCGATGGTGCAGCTGGTGGAGGCGCTGGAGCATATGCTCGACGCGGCAAGGCACCGGGCGGTGACGTCATCGGGCGGCGGCGGCGGCGCGGGCAGCGACCTCAGGCAGCTGGTGCTTGTGCTGGCGGACGGCCGGTTCCACGAGAAGGGCGGCCTCAAGGCGGCGGTGCGGCGGCTGCTGGAGAAGCGCGGCGTGTGCGTCGCGTTCATCGCGCTTGACTCGGTGCGCGGCGCGGGCGCCGGCGCGGGCGCCGGGGACGGCGTCGCGGGCGGCGGCGGCGGCGCGGCAATGGGCGCGGGCGCGGGGTCGTCGCTGCTGGAAATGCAGAGCGTCAAGTTTGTCAACGGGGCGCCCGTGTTCGAGCGCTACCTCGACTCGTTCCCGTTCCCCTTCTACATCGTGCTGCGGGACATCGCGGCGCTGCCCCGGACGCTGGCCGACCTGATGCGGCAGTGGTTTGAGCTGACCGCCAGCGGGTGATGTGGGCTGTCGTGAGTTTTTTCTACTGTAGTGTAGTTGCGGGTACCCTATTGGTGTGAGGCTATTTTTTCCTAGGCAGGTGCAGGGGTCGGCTTCTTCGTTTATCTTAGGCGGCTGTCATTGTGCAGTTAGTGTGACTGGATTCCCAGCCGTAGACGCGGTGGACCACCCTTTGTGGCCCATCCACGCCTGCTGGTGCAGTAAACACAGTCTCTGGCAGGGGTCCACATGTGGTTGCACATGCGGGTGACAATCACGTGTGCGTGTGTGGACGACCCAGAAACCATGAGCATGGTGGGGTGCGTCAGCGGGGCGGCGCAGTGTTGCGGCGTTACTTGCCAGCCGCGGCTCAGCATGCTATCCTTCAGCAATTGGTGCCCAACAGATCTGCAGCTGACAGGTGCCCGGCACGCTGCTGGGGTGGCTGCTGCAGTCAGCGCACAGCAGCACCCACTACCTCGACATGATGGCCACAAGTTTCTGAATCTGAGCAGAGATGCCCCTGGTAGGAGCACTGTGCCGCTCCCTTCATCTCTGCCGTCCTGCCAGCCGCAACCCACGCGAAACTTCCAGAGCTGCGCGTGCTGGCCCGCCGCCTTCCAGTGGCACCGTCAAGCTTGGGACTGATCTTGCGAATGGTATCAATATGCAATCAAACTTGTTTTAAGGCTGCGATGTCCTGGGTGTCGCATTGCACGGATCAAATAAGTTTGTGATCTGCTTTCGTTCCTTGCCGGGAGCATGCAGCGCGTGGGGGCGCGCTATCACAATTGCATGATAGAACCTCGTATCATACGAGTCAGTGGTGCCTCCAGGGGTGAGCAATGCATTTGCAGTGTCTGCCTTCCTGCCACCTGCACGGCTGGCGCTCACTGTCGCGCTGCTGGTTGCTGCTCGCGCGCTGCTCGCGCGTGCAGCGAGTGAGTGACGCACCCTCACCTTCACACAGGCTTGCATTGCGTCGCTGCTTCGGCCAGCCGCTCGCCCTCTCGGCGGGGAAGCACAGAGGGCACAGCACCAGTAGCACCACCACCAGCAGCAGCAGCAGCGGCAGTGGGCGCCGTCGGTGCCGGCCCCGTGACGGACGCTGGGGAGCGGCACGTGCAGGAGGGCGCGCCGCCATCTCCACCGCGGGCACGCGGCTTGTCAAAGGTCGACGAGAGGCGCGCCAAATTCTTTGCCAGTGAGCACACCAGCAGCGACGTTGAGGATGAGGCTGACGGCGCCGCCGAGCGGCGGCGCTCGCAGCAGGGCGCCGGCCCATCCGGCCGCGGGATCGAGGCGGCCGCGGCGCGGCGCAGCAGCGGCGGCGGCGGCGGCGGCGTTGCCCACAGGCCCGTGCCCGCGGCACAGGACAAGACGCGCCTGACCAAACAGGAGTCTATCGATGTCGCGCGTAGGCTTCGCCGAGCGGGCGGCGGCGCCGCGGCGCCGGGGCGGCGAGGGCCGATCCGCCTCTACAGGTCTGCTAGCACGCCGCAGCCGCCTTCCAGCCCGCTCCTCGCCTTGCAGCTAGCACCTGCCCCCCATTTGCAATGATGCACTCCCCTCATTCGCTGCCTGCTCACACGCATCACGCATTGCTCTGTGACCATCACCCCCACCATTCCCCCCAAATCTCCTCAATCAAAATAAATCGCAACCCACTCTTCAGGTATGCTGTTGATGATCTGAGGCTCCTTAAAGCCTTGGACCAGGCCGGCCTCGAGGGCAGGGTCGTAATCGTCGACACAGCCGAGGAAGCCGACATAATCGTGGCCGCCAAAATCAAACGGACCGGCAAGCAGGTGGACCTGAACCCCATAAGGAACGCCGCCGAGGCGCGCGGCGTGCCCTTCGTGGCGCTGCGCGCGGTGTCGGCGACGCGCGTCGCCGAGGCGCTCGCGCCGCTGCTAGGGGAGGCCGCGGCGGCCGCCGCGCTGGCGGCGGCGCGGCGCGCGGCGGCGGCGGCGGGCGGCGGGGACGGCGGAGACTACTACGACTCGCCGCGGATATTAGGCAAAGCAGATGTCGATGGGGACGGCGGGGACGCCCTCATGCAGCTGCTGTGGTCTGTGGCGCCCGCAACTGCGGGCCCCTCGGGAGGCAGGGCCGGGCTCAGTGGGCTCGGCACCGGCGGGGG
>NW_014013466.1:4263-7604 GCF_000611645.1 Monoraphidium neglectum
GGGGGCGAGCCGATGGCGCTGCGCGCGGCGCGGCTGGGAGACCCCTGGGAGTGGCTGGCCGTGATGGACGTGGAAGATGATCGGTCGGACACGCTGCCGAGCAACCCGACCGAGCGCGCGGCCGCGCGGTACCCGGCGCCGCGGCCCCCGCTGCGGCACGGGTCGAGGATCCAGCGGAGGAGGTTGAAGAAGCTTGTGTCGGAGCAGGACGTGGACTGGTGACGGTCATAGTTTTCAGGCTTTGATTTGTGCTTCGGGTGCTTTGCGGCAGCGGAGTAGGTTCCAATGCACGCACGTTTCATTTTCAGCCGCGCCACGGCAGTCAGCCACGGCAGTCGGGTGGCGGTGACCTGTTGTGCTGGCGTCTGTTGTAGGGGAGAAGAGTGGATAGAGTGTTAGGGACTGTGTTTTGTAGGGGCTGCAGTAGTCGGGGCGGCAGTCGCAGGGGCAGCAGCAGTAGGGGCTTGCCATGTGAGGTTTGTGAGGATGTGCGTTGATTGGTGCATATGTTCCCCCCTCACCGCCAGCGCGAGCGAGAGCATTCCCTGCGCTGGCACTCGTGGCATCCTGCGGCCCTCTTCACTGCCCCACGCGCAGGGTTTTTGCAGCCTGCAGTAATGTGAGCCAGGGTCGTGATAATCGAGGTGTGGCAGGGGGTGGGAAGCATACGCTGG
Organism: Monoraphidium neglectum; assembly: GCF_000611645.1. NCBI lineage: Eukaryota > Viridiplantae > Chlorophyta > Chlorophyceae > Sphaeropleales > Selenastraceae > Monoraphidium > Monoraphidium neglectum. Next base: position 4,938 of record NW_014013466.1, read on the forward strand.
GTGCGTACACCTGCACAGTGCACACCCTCCCGCGCACACCGCCCATGGTGCGTGATCACTGTACGTGCTGCTGCAGTCAAGGCTTGCGACATGCAGCACAAGTTGCACGGTAGGTCTCATTTATAAAGGGTGCAGCGGCCAGCATCCAACACTACACCAAGCCAAGTAGACGCACGCAACACTAACCCACAGCAATCAGCCCATGCAGGCAGACCCAAACAAAGCTTGCGACGTGTCGCACGTCTACTTGTCGACTCAGTGTCATAAGGCGCAATGGGACGCGAATGCATAGCCCCACTGACAAGCTCAGGCTCGCCCAAGCGGCAGAGCACATTGACACGCCTTGCATTGGCGCTGCTGCTTTCCCCTGAGCAACCTCCGCACCCCTCACCTCGGCGGCAACGAATGGTGCGTGCACGCACATGTGTGTGTGTGTGTGTGTATGTGTGTGTGTGTGTGTGTGTGTGTGTGTGTGTGTGTGTGTGTGTGGTGTATGTGTGTGTGCGCGCATCATGCACGCATGATGCGTGCGCGCAAGAAGGGACTCCAGACAAGATGAGGTGGTTGCCCGGTTGATCGTGGACCCGTAATGCTTTGTAATGCCCCTGTGCCGCATCTTCCAACTGGCACCACTGCATTTTCGGTCGCCCGTCGCTCATGCTTCCTGGCCGATTCGGAAAGGCTGCCCTTACACAAGTACAATCGACGTTAGCAGCCGCAGCGGTGCATACGAGGATTCAAGGCAGCCAGTGCGCTGCGTACAGAACTGCGCGACCTTGCGCCATCACCATGTGTGGTGGAATGCGGCCCACGCAAACGAAAATGCGTTTTCAGAAGTCCGGTGCAGATGCAAGCCGTAGAGAATCCGTGAAGAGGTGGTTGCGAGGCTGCATGGCGGCGGCGCCCAGAGAGGCGTGCCGTGGCGTGTGGGCGGACCCGGCGCGGCGGGATGAGGTGAGAGGCTGCGGGAATAAGCCGCAGTCTCTCGAGTCGGATGGGGCCCAACCTGCCAAGGAACGGCAGGTCGCCGCCGGCCAACGGGTGCCGACGGCATGGGAGGACGTGGACTATGCAGGGAGGGGGAAGGTGGGTGACAGGCAGCCGTGCGAAGAGGCTGCTTAAAAAGGGGGCGTGATATGTAGGTGTGCGGGAAGTGTGCGAGACGCTAGTAGCCGAGGCATGGAGTGCCCCTTTTCACCTATCATAATTTGTCGTAGATATGGGAACGTATAAGCTGGCAAGTGCTGCCTGTGGGTGGCGGGTGCGAGGGCACGCTGCACCTGAAAATGCCGGTGCGTCGGCTCGCGTGAAACCCCAAAGCGTGCGTACGAGCCGCAGCCAATGCGAGCCGCAGCCAATGCGCGCAACCGAATTTTAGCCCCTCAAGGGGGGGGCCCGTGCCCTTCAGGATTGTTCAGGCCGGAGCCCAAAGCAGCGGGCTGCACAGGTGGTGTAGAGCTGTATATACAGAGCAGGGCGCGGGTCGTCGCCATAAAACCCCGAAACCATCAGAGAGCCCACCCTCGGCGACTGGCACCAGCAAGTGCGCTTGGGGTTTTTTCGGGGTGGGGAGGGTTTGATCCCGCGGGTTCCACTGCGCAACTTCGCAGGGTGGCGTTGGCCACTGGCGGCGGCAGCAGGTGCCGTAATTGGGGGCGGTACCACAGTACTGAGTGCTGGTGGACGCTCACGCAAAACGCGCGTTGACGGGTACTCGGGAGGCCGCAGCCGGCGGCCGAGACTTGTCATGCACTCGAGCACGCGGGACCGGGGCGTCGGGGCAGAGGCACGGCTGCTGCCGAGGGTCCGCCAACTCACAGGAGTGCTTCAGATATGGATGCTTCGCGCGTGCGCCATGCGGCATGGCTGACATAATCAGCCGCGCCATAGCTCTCGTTGAAAACCGCTCGAGATGCTGCGGCCGCTCGCGCGGCTAGCTGGCCGCCTGTGCAGGGCAGTACTTGTAAACGATCGCACAGTGCTGAACAGGAATGACTATGGGAAATGCGGGTGCTGAGCACATCAGCGCCTCAATGACCCGTCCTGTATCCACCAAAGCGGCTGCCCCGGCAGCCCCACATACTTGACAGTGCATGTGGAAGGTGATGAGCCCAGAGCAGGCGGGCGCATCTATCGTGCTTTGCCCACAGCGGGCGTAGTGCTTCGTCCCCAGTGTTGTGGATACAGTATACGCAATCTCGAAACTTGTCCGGCACTCTCGAGCAGAGCGGGCGCCGAAGGGGGAGCTTTATGGGGTTTTGACATCCCTGTATCGCCTTTTAAAGCCCCCGGCCCCTCTCAGGGGCGCACACCCCCACTACTTCAATCTCAAATCAGGCGGCGGTGCGTCGGCCTCATTGGCCACCGCTGCCGCCGCCGACAATCAGATCTTCAGGCTCAGGCAGCCGTGCTCCAGGCATCGGCGACGGCGGCCGCCAGCTGCGCCTGGACCCCCGAGAACTTGCGCAGCGCCGCCGTGAAGCCGTCGGCCCTCTCGAGGTTGAGGCGCTCCAGCTCTGACAGGTTGCGGCCCTTGAGCAGCTCGTAGAGGGTGAGGGCCGCCTGCAGGCGCTCCTGTGTGTGTGTGTGTGTGTGTGTGTGTGTTTTCAAGTGTGTGTGTGTGTTCAAGTGTGTGTGTGTGTGTGTGTGTGTGTGTGTGTGTGTGTG
>NW_014013466.1:7998-19136 GCF_000611645.1 Monoraphidium neglectum
TGTGTGTGTGTGTGTGTGTGTGTGTGTTAGTGTGTGTGTGTGTGTGTGTGTGTGTGTGTGTGTGTGTGTGTGTGTGTGTGTGTGTGTGTGTGTGTGTGTTCAAGTGTGTGAGTGTGTGTACGAGAATGTGACTGTGCATGTGTGATGCATGACGTCATCACCCAACAGCACCCGGCTGCCGCGTGTCAGCTCATGCGTCAATCAGCTGGCGCCGCACCACCCGTGCTTTTCAGTGTGCGTCCCGCGCGGGCGCTCGCCCTGGCCCTCACCCTAATATCCTCAACCTCCAGAGCCAGCTGCGCCGCCAGCTTCTCCTGAACCGCCGCCATCGCAAACCCGTCCCCCGCCGCGGCCTCCGCCTCGGCCTCGCCGCCCCGCGCGCCGGCCCGCCGCAGCGCCGCCGCCGCGTGCTGCTGCGCCCTGGTCAGCGCGGCGTCCTTGTCGGCGAGCTCCTCCCGCAGCAGCTCCACCACGGCCAGGGCCGCCTCGCGCTCCTCCAGAGCTGAGATGGCCTCGGGGACCAACACCTGGGAGGGGGGGGGGTGTATGCGAGTGTGTGTTGATGTGTGTGGGTGATGTTCTGGGGTACACGAGGATCCATGTTTTGAAGGGTGATCAGGGTGAGAGCGTATGTGTTTTGGGGGGGGAGATCCCGGTGTGCCGGGTTGAATGAAGGTGTGAGTGCGACAGGCGGCAGAGTTGAAGCCCGCCAGACTCCCCAGCGCTGTGTGGGGAGCCAAGGGGAAGGGTGGGGTTGCCACCGTCTGCAGCAGGCGGGCCGACCTGAGGCGGCACGCGGACCATGAAACGAGCGCCAAGGGCGGTGAGACGTGGCTCCGCCAGATGGCAGTGCGACAACACCCACCTGCCACTCCCTCAGGAAGGCCAGGCCGGCGCTCGTCTTCTGCGCAAACGCCTGCAGTGCCTTGTTGGCCTGGCGCGACATTGAGTCGGTCCGCTCTGCCGCGTCGGGCCCTCCCTCGGCACTGCAGTGATGGATGCAGCGGGGGCGAAGGGCAGGCGTCATGGCGATCATCTCACTTGAAACCACCCGGCGGACGCCTGGCGAGGGGGAGGCCGGCGGGTCAGTTTCGGGGCCACAAGGGTTCGTTGGGGGCCCCGCTCACCCGCAGATGTCACCGTCGCGCCCAGTGATGTCACCGAACGCCGCCATCGCCGCCATGCCCTCCCCCAGCGCGCGCATGTCCTCGCAGAGACCCTCCATGCGGTCGACCACTGCCTCGGCCGCCGCGCCAGCGACTGTCAGGTGCTCCAGCAGGTGCCTGCAAAGGCAGGTATTTTGGGGAATAGGGGGCGACAATTAGGTGTGTCGGCCGGGGTGTTTGGGGCCAAGGGATGTGGGGAGCGTGCATGATATCAAATTGTTCAGCCGGTTTTGGGGGCTCGAAAGCAGCCGGCAAACGTCTTCCAGGTGCACGGAAGCTGCCAGGGGAAAGCAGGGGTGGTCGAAGCAGAGGTGGCTAAGGAGAGGCCCGTTCCAGCGGCGGGACGCGTGGGACGCGAGGCCACACACTCGCGGCCTGGCTGCGGCGCGTGCCCCTGTGAGCCCCACCTCAGCATGTCCTTTGCCTGCCTCAGCTCCATCTCCTGCGGCGACTGCGGCTGCTCGGGGGTGCGCGCCAGCATCCCCCGCAGCGAGTGCTTCGCGCGCATCGAGGTGAACGACAGCCCGACCATCCCACGGCCGAGCACCGACGGGCCGCTGCCGACCGCAAAGGCGCCGCTGCCGCCGCCGCCGCTGCTGCTGCTGGCGGCGCTCGTGAAGCTCCAGTCGCTGCGGCGGCCGCCGCCGGCGCTGCTGCAGGGAGAGGGGCAGGGCGCCGGGGTGTCCTCGCCCAACTCGAGGCCGGCCAGCAGCGCGCGGGCGCCCTCGGGCTGCGGCCGCCGCCGCAGCTCCTGCCAGCGCGCGCAGGTCGCGAGGTCGTCGGGGTGCAGCAGGAAGAGGCGCAGCTCTTCTGAGGAGCGGAGGGCGGGGTGGCCGACGATGGCGCGCAGGAACACCTGCGGTGCAGCGGGGCGCGCGGGCAGGGTGCGTGTTTGATATGATTTGTGGCCCATTGGCGCGTCTCGACCGCTGCGTGACGGTATATAGTGTCCCGCACCCTCGCATTTGGATGTCTATCCGGCTGATTGCCAGCAACCTCCCAGGTTCTGCTGCAGCAAAAAAGGGTTCCAAGCGGGATGCCAGTGACTTTCCACCGCGACCGCGGGGCGCAACCTGTCCATTTGGCCACACCTGGAGCTCCATCCGCCGCTCTTGGATGGACGCATGGCGCCGCGCCGCGCGCGACCCGGGCGCCGGCTTGCTCCTGACCGGGGAGGGCGGGAAGAAGAAGCCCCTGCAAGCCGCGTGCGGGCATGTGGTCGCATGTGTAAGGGCGTGGATCGGGCATTCGCTTCATGTGAAGTGTGCGGCAAAGAGTTGGCTGTTTCGGCACCTCTTCCTCCAGTGGTACCATGGGGCTGTGTGCATGCCAGGCCGCAACAGTGCGATCATCCGGGCCCTGCGGCTTGCGGGACGTGTCGCACCACCGCGCCGCACCTGTACTGCCGCCTCAGCAGCTTGTGCAGCTGGTCAAAGTCCGCCGCCCGCCTTGAGACCTGCGAGCGAGGGAGCAGCGGGGGGCGGGCGCTATAGGGCTTTTTCGTGTGGTGTGGACGCCCGCTGCACGCTGCCCGCGGATGCAATCGCACCCAGCCCGCCTTGCGGCCGCACAGGCGCCTGGCTGCGCCGCGAAGGGAGCCGCGCCGCGCTTGGCGTCGACCAACGCTTGGGGCCCCTCGCCTCATCAGGCCCAAACGCGAGGCGGCGGGGGATTACGAGAGATTACAAGATCACGCACCTCCCGGCCATCCACATACACAGGGAAGGCGAGGGAGGCGGCCGACGGCCGCACAGCATCACGATTGGGATCATCGACGCTAACCTGCGGGCGGCGTGCGGCAGCGGGCGTCAGGGGGAGGGGGTGCGTAGCTGGGGGTGATGCGTTGGCCGGGGTGACCCTACGGGCTGCGCACGCCCACTGCACGACACCAGCCGCCGCCCCCCGGTCGGCGCCCAAGCTGCTGCTTATAGACTCGCCCGGCCACGCACCCTCAAAGATCGTGCTCCAGGCTGGCTCGTGGTCGCAAGCCACCGCTCGCCGCTGAGCTTGTGCTGTAGGCGTGCGCCAGGAGAGCCATGTGCAGGGCTCAGGGGCGCGCTCGAGCCCAACGCCTGGAATGCGTGGCCTGGTGGCGCGAAGGGCCATGAGACATCAGCTGCCGACATTAGTGAGATGCGCTCAACAGGTACAACTGCGGACTCCTGGTCGAGCACGCGTATGTGGCGTGTCCGTCGGTGCGACGGACGTGCGGACGGGTGACCAGAGCTTAAGATATCAAGCGAAGCATGAGAAACGCAATTCAAGCTGCAAGTGCGGAGATGAGGCGAGGTTCCGCGCGTGATCGGAGGTCGGACCCCAAGCTGCGCACGGGCTGCAAAAGTATTACGTGCGAAAGGTTATAACTTTCAGGTTTAGACATCTGCGGCACAGCCTCCCACGTTACAAGCGCACGGGAAGGACGGAAGATGGCGTCACCGGCACAATTGCTGTTGGAGGTGCAAACTGCTGTGCGCCAGAGCATGCATTGCAGCAAGCACGCAGGCAGGGCAAGGACGCTGTTTATGCATGGCAATGTATGGGAGGCCGTGCCTTTCACCGCGTGATGCAGCGACGACGGTTGAGGTTGGTGGGAGTGCGGTTGCGCACGGGTGGGTGACAAGAGCGTCCACCAGCGCCGTGCGGTACCTGAGGACGCTGCCGCAGGCGGCAGCACAGGACGAGCCCGGCAGCAGCTTGAATGGCAGGTGAAACCACGATCCGCCACATCGCAGGCATGTCGCCCTGTGCAACCCTGGGCCCCACTACTTACGCTGGGGCCCCGCTTTGGCGCCCACATCGCAGCATATCAGCATACCGAGCGCTCGGCTTCCGGCCGCCGCAGCCGGTGAATTCCATCCATATAAATGCATTGGGATTGAGGCATACGGCACATGCTTCAAGCATACCTGTGAAATTGTGATGAAATCAGATAAAGCTGCTGCCTAGAGCTTCGCAATGCCAACAGAGCGTTCACCACGCCAACACACGGGACAACCGCCTTCATCGCCGCATCCCCGAGATTGAGCAGAATTCTTCAATCATACTGGGTCCCACACTGCCCGGGATCATCGTCACTCGGCCGCCGCCCCACCACCGCCCACTCCCAAGGACCCCCAGACCTCGGCCACCGCGGCCGCCAGCTGGGCCTGCACCCTCGAAAAGTGCGCCAGGGCCGTCCCAAAGTCTTCGGCCCTCTCGAGGTTGAGGCGCTCCAGCTCTGACAGGTTGCGGCTCTTGAGCAGCTCGTAGTGCGCCTGGGCAGCCTCAATTTGCTCCTGCGGCGGCCGTGGTTACAGCGGTCGCGCGTCGAGGCGGGTGGAGTGTATTGCTGTTTTTGTGGAAAGACGAGCCGTTTGCAGAGGGACGGACAAAGGAAGGAAGTAGGGCATGCGGAGGACGCGAAGGCGCCGCAGCTGGGATGCACGCGAGCCACGGGCCGCAGCGGCTGCGGGGCCCGGCAGAAGCGAGCACGCCGTCTGCAAGCCGGCGCCTTGCGCGCCGCCAACCGCCGCGCCGCCGCACCGCTGCGCCGCCGCGCCGCGCCCCCGCACCTGCAGCTGCGTGACAGCCCCGGCCAGCTGCGCCGCCTTCTTCTCCTGCGCGCCCGCCTGCAGCTGCGTCACCCCGGATTGGAGCTGCGACACCGCGCCCCGCAGCTGCGCCGCCACCTGGTCCTGCCGGCCCTGCGGCGGCGACCCCGGCAGCAGCCCCGGCCAGCCCCGCTCCGCGCCGTACGGCTGATGCTGCTGCTGCTGCGACGAGTGCGCCGCCCCCGCCGCCGCCGCGTGCTGCTGCGCCCTGGTGAGCGCGGCGTCCTTGTCGGCGAGCTCCTCCCGCAGCAGCTCCACCACGGCCAGGGCCGCCTCGCGCTCCTCCAGGGCAGAGATGGCCTCGGGGACCAACACCTGGGAGGGGGGGGGGACGGGTGTGTACGGCGAAGCGACAATCCGTTCAGGTATAAACTCAAGATGTTGTGGGGTGTCATGGGGTTGCTGCTGCAATGTGCTGTTGACGCAATACCTTGGGGAAGCTTGTTTGAAGCTTGCATATAACTATGCATCTGCCTGCCCTTGGGATGCCCTGGCCAGCCCCGCGGAGGCGGCGCCTCACGTGGTAGTCATGGAGGAAGACCAGGCTGGCCGCGGTGCGCAGGGCAAACGTCTTCATGACGCCGTGCGCGTGACCCGTGGCGGTCCCGACCCGCTGCAGGTCGGCCGCCCGCCGCGTCGCCGCGTGGCCGCTGCGGCGGCGTGAAGGGGCGCGGAGGGGAGCGGGGAAAGGCGGGTGGGGCTGAAGGGGCCGCAGGGGGGCATTCAGGGACGGGGCACGGGGCTTGGGATGTTTCTCATAACACATAGCCGACCGCAGGCTGGCACGACTTGCGTATCGACGCAAGCCACGGGGTTTGAGAACCTTGCACTGCATGTATGCAACTCAGAACGCGCGTGCACACCCGGACACACACACACACACACACACACACATGCACACACATGCATTGTGGCAAACATACCCACACGCACGCAGCCCACCACGGCGTGTACTGCCCGCTGATGCTGGAGCTGGCCTCCTCGAAGCGCGCCATCGCGCCAAAGCCCTTCCCCAGCGCCCCGACGTCCTCGCAGAGTGCCTCCATGTTGCTGACCAGGGACCGCGCCGTGGCTGAGGCGTTTGACAGGTGCACCATGAGCTCCCTGTGGGGCGAACAAGGGACACGCGCGTGCATGTGTGTGCGTAGTGAGTGGGTGAGAGAGAGTGTGTGTGTGTGTGCGCGTGTATGTGTTTGTGTGAGGGTGTGTGTGCGCGTGCGTGTGTGTGTGCGTGCGTGCGCGTGCGTGCGTGCGTGCGTGTGTGTGTGTGTGTGTGTGTGTGTGTGTGTGCGCGCGTTTACGATATACGATGGAAATGGATCCACAGGTGGGGCGGGGGCGCGCATTCCAAGAGTCTTGTGACTGGCACAGGGAAATGGTGGCCAGCAAAGACTCATGCGAACAAGAGGCAGGTGGGTCCCTCCATGCCCGTGGCTGGCGCGGCCCCAACAGCGGGCGCTGCTGCACGGGGACCTGGCACGCCTTGACCGCCCCTGCAGCCCCTGGCTGCGACCCTCGGCAGCGCGAAAGCACCATGCGGGCACCCGAACTCAGGCTCACTTGAAATGCTCCTTCGCCTGCCGCAGCTGCGCCTCATCCGGCGGCAGCGCGGCCTGCGGCCGCCGGGTCTTCTGAGCCACCACGCCCATCAGGCTCTGCTTCACCCGCAACATCCTGAACGACAGCCCACCCCCGCCGCCGCCGCCGCCACCGCCGGCGGCCGCAGCCCCGTTGGCGGACGGCCCGCCGCCGCCGCCGCCGCCGCCCAGGCCGCCGCTGAGGGACCGGTCGAGCGCCCTCTCCGCGTTGCCCTCCCTCCCGAGCCCCGAGAGGGCCGCCCTCAGCGCGTCGCCCGCGGGGTGCTGCAGCATCTGCTGCCAGCGGGCGCAGGCTGAGAGGTCGTCCGGGTGCGACAGGAAGAGCCGCAGCTCCTCGCAGGCCCGCAGCACCGGGTGGCCTGAGATCGTGCGCATGTACGCCTGCGGCGCACCAGGGGTTTGTGGAACGCGCGACACAGGCGTGTTTCCAGGGCAGCAGCATTGGGGCCTGGAGAGAGGCGCATGAAGCCATGCGTGAGACCGACAGCACAAGCCGAGTGGCGGCGTCGGCCGCGGCGGCCCCCGAGCGCACCTGCAGGTCGACGCGCCGCACTTTCACGAGGTTGTCGGTCCACCCGAGCCTGGACTCGAAAAAAGCCTTCTCAGGGAGCGGCGGGAAGAAGAAGCCCCTGCGCGGCGCGGCGCGGCGCGGCGTGCGCGCCGAGGGGTGCACATCGATAGGTATTAAGCGTCGGCCTCGCAGAGCGCTGGAAGGCAAGTGCATGCAACGCAGAACCCGTTATTGGCACGTGGCGGAGACACTTAGAAACCAAGGGGACGGGCGGCAGCGTGGATCTAGCTCTTGAGCTGCACAGCTCGCTGTCTCCCCTGGTTCCGCATCAGGAGGCCGCCAATCAGGCGCCTACCTGTTGCGCTCCTTCAGGACCTTGTGCAGCTGGTCAAAGTCAGTGAACCGCCGCCGCACCTCCACAACCTTTCCGGGCTGCAAAGGGGATGCAGAGTGCAGCCCAGCGGGCGGTGCGGGTCGAACAGAGAGGCTCCGAGAGCCGCCGCTGGCCGCTGCTGCTTGGCAACGCCCCAGCCGCACCGCCCTGCCGCACCCTGCACCGCCGCTGCGCGCAGCTGCTGCCATGGGAGAGGGAGGTGGTGTGCTTGGAAGCGCGCGGCGCGACCCACCTGCTCCGGCGACTCGGTTCGGACGAGGTAAGTGAGGAACGCCCCCACGGGGACACCCATGCGCGACACCTCCACCCGCTCAGGGTCCCTGATGCTGATCTGGCATCACGGCGGGGCGGCGACCCAGGGGGCGAGCGGGGTTGATACGGTAGCTGTGCTGCCACAGGCTTGCAGCGGGCAGCGCTGGATGGCGGAGGCAGCACAGCGAGGCCGCGGCCCGCTGTGGACTGAGGGCCGCGATGGGTCAACAGGCGGGTGGACTTGGGCGCTGGCCGCCCCGTACCTTGAGGGGTGGCCCCGCCTGGCTGGCGCTGGCCTGCAGCAGCTCGTCCAGCAGCGCCGCGCCGTCCAAAGGCGCGCCTGCGCCGCCGCCGTCCGACGCGGGCGCGGGCGGCGCTGTGGCGGGGCCCGGCGCCGGGTGTTCAGGCAGCGCCGAGGCGCCGCCGCCGCTCGGCGACGCCGCAGGCGCCACGTCGGTGAAGCTCGGGGACGGCGAGTCGTCCAATGGGATGTTGGCCATGGCCAGCGCCGACAGCAAGGACGGCTGGTCGCTGCTGTATGCCGCGGCGACGTGCGCCGCGAACCGGGCTGCGGGATCGGGCGCGGCGTCGTCGCCAGCGGGGGCCGCGCCGGGTGGGGCGTGACCGGCGCCAAGGGGTGACACGGGCTGCCCGCTGGGAGCGCTGACAGGGAGAGTGGGCGTCAGGCCTGCCGCCAGGTCGCTGAAAGGGTCGTCTTCATGCGGCATCGCGGTCGACGCCGACGGGTGCGTGCGCGGGTACGTATATATGCGGCCTCGCGCCGTGCGGCTGACTATGAGATATGTGTATCTGGCCCAATTGACCGTACTCAGGCCAACGAGCGCGACTCTGGGGGCCGTTGAAGGTCAGGTCTACCGTACTCGCTCGTCGATGCTGTCTGTCGAGGTTAGGAGGTGAGGTGGGATGTGCAGATGACGCGCCACAATAAGGAAGCTTGGTATGCTGTGCAACCTTCAGCGACAACTCTCAACTGGCGTGTCTTGCATCAAGAGCCAGATCAACAGCTGGGGTACCACGCATCGCTGTGAAGAATATATGAATAATGGTTTTACAATTATCTTCATGTCCGTTCTACCTTGCAACAAAAGAGTGCTCTATCTATAGCCATTGTGCTCAGACAGCGTCAGCAGATCGACCCCCGCGTCCTTTCGTGCCACGTTTAACGACTCAAACGGTCCAAGAAGGCTGCTCATCGCCGCAGTAGCAGCAAGCAGCGCAACGCTTACTGCTGGGCAGGGTGGGGGCGCGGGGCGCAAGCAGCTGCTGCAGCAGGAGCAGCAATGGCGTCGGCAGCCGCGCCGACCACTCTCGGGGACCTGACGACAGAGTACACCCGCGGCAACCCCAACGATGTCGACACCCGCGGGCCGACGCTGGTGGAGAGGCACAACGAGCGCATGCAGCAGGAGAAGGAGAACATGGCGATTGAAAAGGTGGGCTGCCCTCGAGTGCCCCACTCGGTTTGCGCCTGCCGCCCTTTGCACGTCGCCCCAACCCATGCGCACCCTGCACCACCGCGACCTTCAGGCGCTTCCGGATGCCTTGTCTGCACCGGCAACCTCTCCTTTCTCGATCGCCGGCTGCGCCTCCACGCTGCCGCTCTTCCTCCTGCGCCTGCTGCGCCGCAACACATGCTGCCCCCGCAGCTCTCTGCCCTCATGCCGGCGCTGGGCTCGAAGCTGCGCGCTTTCGCGCTGGCCAAGACGGACTGGAACGTGGACGCAGCGGTCGAGCTGCTGCGCTCATTTCAAGTGGCTGAGCTGGATAAGCTGAACGCAATAACCAAGGTGCCCGCCCCCGCCCCGCGCTCCCGCCGCCTCTTGCCGCGCCGCCGGCTTGGCAGCTCGACGGGCAGGGCTCACTCCGCGGCGTGCCCCCTGCTGGCCACCCTGCTGCTGAGGCGGGCCGACCCTAGCTTTTTCTTGCGACCCTCGCGCCGCGTTGCTGGCCACGCATCGCATGTGGGCGGACGGCCCGCCTGCAGGCCGGCTGCGTAACAAAGACACACACACACACATAAGAGAGAGAGAGAGAGAGAGAGAGTGAGAGAGAGAGAGGGAGGGAGGTGTGTGTGCGCATTCACCACGCCGCTTGTGCGGGCAATCCCTCCTGCAACAACCATCACTCCTGCAACAACCGCGCGTGCCCGCCTGCGCCGCGCAGAAGCGCAAGCGCATACAGGAGTTGGTGGAGGACGCCGGGGAAGGCGCCAAGGCGGCCGGCGGCGGCGGGGGCGGCGGCAGCAGCGGCAGCGGCAGCGGCGACGACAGCAGCGGCAGCGGGTCGGGGTCCGACGACTCGTCAGGATCGGATGAGGAGCGGCGCCGCAAGGTGCGTCGCGCTGGGAATGGGGCTGCGAACGCTGACCCACAGTTTGTCGATTGGGGGGTGGGTACACCCGGGGCCGTGTGCGTGTCCAGTTGCACGGCTTGTTGCTGGAAATCCGGGGTGGTGGGGAGGCAACAATCAACGGCGCACCTGACGTGTATATTAACGGTCTTCTGTCTCCCTTGTGTGTGCCCTGCAGCGCAAGAAGGGCAGCAGCGACGGCAAGCGGCGCTCCTCGAAGGATGACCGGAAGCGCGGCAGCAAAGACAAGAAGCGGAAAAAAGAGAAGCGGTCAAAGGATAAGAAAGCCAAGAAGGAGAAGAGGGACAAGCGGCCCAGGAGCCGGGAGCGCGACAGCGCGGCGCGGGCCAAGGCGAACACGACGGTGGGCGGGCGCCCCTGTCGACGGGCGGGCGCCCGGGAATGATGGGAGCATCTGCAGTGCAGCAGGCGGCCGCCGGAGCGCGGGGTGGCGGGTGGTGCTGAGTTCGGCAGCTGAGCTGCGTGGCATCACGTCTCTGCAGCCCGGGCTGCAACTGCCGTGCCTCTGCATGACTCCTCATGTTTTGTCAGCACATTTCAGAGATCCGCTCTGCAACACAACACAAAAACAAACACGCACACACACATACACACACCTGCGCACGCGCACCCACAAACACGCGCACGCCCAATCACACACCGCGCCCCACCGCCCCACCAGGAGTTCGGCAAGTTTGGCGTCATCCGCGAGTCGGACGCCGACCGCAAGCGCAGCGAGTTCATGGCGTGGGCGCTGGATGTGAAGAAGCTGGACGTGGAGGCGCTGGCCAAGTGGGAGGAGAAGGAGCTGTTCAAGGAGTTTGTGGAGGAGTTCAACACGGGGTCGCTGCCGGACAGGTGGGTGGGTGCGCGCGCGCGCGCGTGTGTGTGTGTGTGTGTGTGTGTGTGTGTGTGTGTGTGCGTGTGCACGCGCGAGCACCCGTGAGCAAGCGCGGTGATTGTTGTTGAGGCGTGAGGAGCTTGAATAAGCGCAGGGCGTTTGGAGCGGGGCAGGTGGCGACAGAGAAACTTCGCCGCTCTGAGCCACACTCGCAGCCCCATTCGCGCTTGTGACGACCCCTACACGCCTCCACTCCCCAGTCTCGAGCACACAACACACGCATACGTACGCATGTGTGCATGTGTGCACTTGCGCGCCCTCGTCGTCCCCCCTCAACACTCAGCCACAGCCACAGCCCCCACTTGAAGCGACCTCACCCCACCAAACTCGCCCCACCCCCTGTCTCCCCAGGAAGT